>NC_092107.1:20581521-20769535 GCF_045679555.1 Salvelinus alpinus
CCACCGGTCCAATGTCCATTGCTCGTGTTTCTTGGCCCAACAAGTTTTCTTCTTAGTGTTCTTTAGTAGTGGTTTCTTGATCATGGAGGCCTGATTCACGCAGTCTCCTTTGAACAGTTGATGTTGAGATGTCTGTTACTTGAACTCTGTGAAGCATTTATTTGGGCTGCAATTTGAGATGCAGTTAACTCTAATGAACTTATCCTCTGCAGCAGAGGTAACTCTGGGTCTAGCTTTCCTGTGGCGGTCATCATGAGAGCCAGTTTCAACATAGTGCTTGATGGTTTTTGCGACTGCACTAGAATAAATTTTCTGGATTGACTGAGCTTTGTCTTAATGTAATGGACTGTTGTTTCTCTTTGCTTATTTGAGCTGTTCTTGCCATAATATGGACTTGGTCTTTTACCAAATAGGGCTATCTTCAGTATACCACCCCTACCTTGTCACAACACTGACAAGTGTTGTGACAAGGTTGATTGGCGCTGAGTGGCTCAGCGCATTAAGTTAAGAAATTCCACAAATTAACTTAAGGCACACCTGTTAATTGAAATGCATTCCAGGTGACTACCTCATGAAGCTGGTTGAGAGAATGCCAAGAGTGTGCAAAGCTGTCAAAGGCAAAGGGTGGCTATTTGAAGAATCGCAAATATAAAATATATTTTCATTTGTTTAACACTTTTTTTGGTTACTACATGAATCCATGTGTTATTTCATAGTTTTGATGTCTTCACTATTAGTCTACAATGTATAAAATAAACACTTGAATGAGTAGATGTGTCCAAACTTGACTGGTACTGTTGTAGGGCAGTGTAAAAACATTTATCAATATGATTCATACTTCTGATGTTGAATGAGACGACACAGGGCTTCAGATTAGAAAGGACTTGAGCTCTTAGTTCCAGTTTATTGCAATCAATGGTATTCTAGACAAAGAGAGCAGGGACCCGTCTCAATCCTTTGAACATTTGTATTTGCGTCCCCCAGCAACTGTACAGCACAGAGGAAAGGCTTATCCAAACTATATAAAATCTTAGGCTTTCCCAACCTTACAGTCCAGCTCACAGCCACACACAAACAGTCTGAAAGCCAGTAACTGTCAGGTTAAGAAGAGGATACATGGTACGTAAGATATAATACTTTGTAAACAATACATTATTCCAGAATGTGTTTTTATGGTGTGGAATATTTGAGAGATGTCAACAGTAGAAACATAATTCCAGTTCCATGATGTCAATGCTGACAGTCACACAGAGCTTCTCCATTGTCTAGACATAGAAATCTGTACACACACCATAAATACACAAACAGTATCTAACTGTTTAAGGATATGTAGGAAGACTTGGATGGGAATATTGGCTGGCAGATCTACAAATCCAGTGACACAAGTCTGACGTGTGGATGAACGTGTCATAACATACAGTAGCTCATTCATTCCAGTTTCAGGTGACTTGTTCAAATAGTCATTTCAGTTGTCAGGCCAATCGTTACCCAGTCCAGAAAAATGTATGAACCGAACTGAAGGAATAAATGGTCACAACTATGCAGATTGATCAACTTCCATTCACCAGAAAATGGTTTGCTTATAAGAACCTGGGACACCAGAGGGAATCCATATTCAAAGACAGAGGCAGGGCTAGCTTTGTTCAATGGCTTTTGTGAGGAACCCATTTGTGCAATACAGTCTAGTTCGCCATGACCACCAAGTCATGTGCCCCACTAGGAGAGAAAATAAAGAAAAAAAACATTAAGATCCATTAGTCCAGTGGTTCCCAACCATTTGTGGTTACTATAGCACCAGCTGAATTTTGCTCTGTCCAGAGTACCCCTGAAGTACCCCCTCATGTACTTTTTACCAGTAAGCCTATGGTCTCATTAAATATTCTCAAGTACCGCCCTGTGGATCGACCAAGTACCCCCAGAGGTCCTAGTAACCCTGGTTGGGAACCACTGTTAGTTTATCTGCTGGGTCAACTCTGCCAATCAACAGCCTCCAGTTTTCGCCATCCTACTTACAAAAAAAATACAAAAGTTACAGACTTTGGGTCAACTCTCCAGCAAACTTTGGAATGATATATAAAAAATAATCTGCCTCCAATCCCAAAATCTAGGCACAGAAAAAGTACAAAGTGTAAAGAGGCTACTCGTGAAGGCCAACAGATGAAATAAAACTGTATTTACATTAAAAGGCTAAGTACCAGATAAAGGTTACATATACCGTTTTTCCCCCCAGTGTTTCTAGTGTTGACAAATATATAAAATAGTTTAAAAAGCATAAAGTCAAGTGGTCCATAATGTAAATAAAATGTTCTCCATTGGTCACTTGAGGATATATCCCATTGGAAAAGTACAGTACATTATCATCATACTTGTGATCATATGAAGGAAGAGTAGTGTGTCTGTGTGTACGTGCTGCAGTGATAGTTGACGTCATAGCTCTTATAAATGAGAGAAGTTGATGAGGGATGACACACCGCTAGTCGTGTGGACAGGTTTCCTCACTCTGACTAAAGAGTGTCCACCATGTTCTGTGTGCTCCTCCGTTTGCCTCTCTTTCACTGTCATCCTTCTTTCCTTTCCCCTCCATCTCACATTCTAGTTTGGGTAATGACCAGTTCCATTTGTTCTTCCCCACTTTCATTCTCCATCTGTGACTAGGATGAGAGTGTTCTCTCCATCCTCCTCCTCCTCCTCTCTTCCAGGCCATCCCTTTGTACTCTCTCACACGGCCCGCTCTTTCTCAGCGGCTGGGGGGGAGCATGGTACTGAGAATGTCTATGAGGTTGTCCAGACCCCACAGGTAGCCATCCTCGCAGTTGCCCTCGATCCAGGGGGTCCGGTGGTCCAAGGTGAGGTGGGCAGGCAGGGGCACCGTTTTCCCAAAGTCTATCATCCACACACGGGCCTGGCCTGACGCATCGTGCACAAACAGCAAGGAGCTGCCCACCACCTGGGAGAAAACCGGACATTTGAGTTCAGTCTGTCAGTGAGAGTGTTTGTTTGTGATTTAAAGCTGCACTACGCAGAAATCGCTTCGCCATGTCCTGGTTACTAAAATTCTAATAGTTTGCCTAATTTGGAAGACACATTTCAGTTGAATGCATTCAGTTACACAACTAACTAGGTATCCGCCTTTCCCTTAATTTCAGTTTGAGACAAAACAAGCATGTATAGTGTAGAGAATCATTGTAGCATCTAAACCACTGAAATATATTGTCTATAACCAAAAATATTGTATTTTAAGCTGGTGTACAAAACTGAAAGTAAAAACGAAATTTAAGAATGGGACGCATCGAAAGAGTGCACATAGAACAGATCTACCGCTTTTTAGACTTGCTTTCAATGAGGATGACAGATCTATAACTATTTCTATTTGGTCAGGCAGCTCAAATTGCAGGTTTAATAAGGAATTTGAATCATGTTCATATCAATCACATTTAATCATAATCCAGCAAACAGGTTTGTTGAGGGAAAGTACTCATGCCAAACTTAACTATAAATATTGTCTTAATTTACCACTAGTAAGTAAAGCAGAGTACTATGGGTACAGAGAAGTGGGCGGTAGTATAGGGTGTGGGTGAGTTTGTGTGGGTTACCTCATGTGTTCTGAAGAACTGGGACTTCTCCAGCACAGATCGCAGCTCCTCCAGACGTTGCAGGTAGACTTTCTACCAGAGAGAGAACGGGAGACAAACAGTCAAACAGACAGTCAATCTGAATTGACTGAGTAGGTCCCCCTAGAACTCAAGTTCTCTTATGTGCCACCCGACTAAATGTCCCTCTAGAAACACGTACCAGGATCTGAATGTTCCCATCAACAAAGTCTCCCAGAGCCTGCATGACCTGCTCCCGGTGTTTGGTCTTCTTAAAGTTGGTGTTGCACGTCCCATCCGCTCTCTGCACATCACAAATAACACAAGAGTAATTGATGCAGTGAAATTATTATTATTAGTTTTTTAATGAAGTAAGCTTTATGTGACATTTTTGAGTGCTGACCCATCACACCCATTTCCTTGTCTCATTATTGTTAAGTTATTTTGCCCATAAATTTGAAACACTAAAACTAATTTAGACCCCGTGTTGAACCCAGTGTGCCCCCTGACCTTGATGCCCTCGATGCGGAAGCCCAGGGTGGCAGTGGAGCTGAGGGTCTCTCTCCACTGCATGTATCTGGGCTTCAGGATGCCTTGTTGGGCCCTCTCCTGATCCGTAGGGGCCCCAGGGTCCACGGCCACCATCTTCTCATACATGTCCCTGCGGAGCCGTGGACGCTCCCTGGCCTTCAGTAGCTCCTCCTCCAGGTAAGTCCTGATAGGACAGGGAAGACCGGGTTAGTGAGCCAGTTCATCATCTAACAGCGGAGTTATCTAACAATAGTAATCTCCTATGGGCATGCAGGATTTAGTTTTGCTCTGATGAAGGTCGACTGAAAGATGGCTCAGCTCAATTTTGCATCCAGCACCTTCACTAAAATCGGTTTTGGGTGTGTGGTAGATTCTGCCTATTATTTTCCAGCTCAGTACACCTATCTCTTCCCCCGGTCTCTCACCTGCTGCCCATCTTGCAATCCATGATGGAGGGAGAGTCAAAGTCAGCCAGGAGGTCGTCCATTAGGTTGTAGTCCTGTTCGTCCCTCTGCACCACGCCGTAGTAGCCAGGGACATAGGGCCGCAGAATGTCCCCCATCAGCTTCAACAGGCACAGCTGCTCACACTCACAGTAGCGCTTCAACAAACGCCCATACTCCCCCGCCTGGAAGTTACCTACGAGACAGAGGGAGGGGACAAGTGAGTGACAGAGGAGAAGAAAGTGAGAAATACTGAGAGAGAGAGACAGAAACAGAAACAAACAAACAGGGAGAGAGAGAGAGAGCTAGAGCACTAGAGAGACAGAGTGTGAAAGGGAGTGGTGTATACCTGCGTGCCCGGCGAGCTGCACCCAGGGATAGCGCTTGTTAATGGACACGAAGGGAGACCAGTGCACCATAGTTTTCAGCTTCTGCCACTGCTTGGTCTGGAAGGAGAGAAGCAACAAATGGGTTACACACCACCAGTCAGCTAAACTAGTGGTTTACATATGGTCATCCCGACTCATTCTTACTTGGCCACAGCAGAAAACTGGATAGAAATGTTGTATCGCTTATCAGTGGGTCATACGACCATTTGAGGTTGATGAAAATAGTTTGAAAACCAATGATCTAAAAGACACACAAACACACAACGGGAGGCACAGAGTGAGAGTGAGGTCCCAGCTCGCTTGAGCCAAGGCCAGGTACACAACATTTCTCACAGCCCCCATTCACCAAACATTGACCAGAAACGTCACACTGGTTCCACAATAACAAAAATATAACATTCCTGGCCTACACAGGAACACCATGTGCGAGTTTGATTGAGTAAGTGTGTGAGTCTGCGGACATGTGTGTAGTTAGTTTATCTTTATTGGGAAAAACACAGCAAGGTCACTATGCAAGAGAGTTTGACGCAAGCAAGCAGAGAGGAGAACACGCAGCAAGGTCACTATGCAAGAGAGTTTGACGCAAGCAAGCAGAGAGGAGAACACACAGCATCGATTGCACACACACCACTGATTAGGAAATGATACTGTATGTGTGTGGGAAGTCACAGGAAGGAGACCGAGAGAGAAAGGGACAGAGAGACAAGGAGAGTGCAAAGGTAGGGCAAAGACAAAACATTTGAGAAAAAGAGACAAGAGAAGAGGAAGGCAGAGGTCATCATAGAGGTAATTGAGTGGAAGGACAAGGTGCCATAAACCTATATTTTATGATCATTTACAACCCTCAGACTGCTAAAGAATGCATGCGCCACTACACTACAGACCAGTACAACCAACCCCAGCCAATGTTTGTCTGCCTCCTCCGCACCCACACATTCTTTACACTGGACTGCTGAAATGTTGTGCTGAATACAGAGCGAGAAAAGAGTAGAAATACAGGCCAGAGGCCGTATTCATTAAATATCTGAGTAGCAGTGCTGATCTAGGATCTGTCCATATAATCTTATTCATTATTATCGGAGACGCTTTGTGGATACGGCCCCTGAAGTTGTACTGAATACATTGTAAAGAACAGAGACAGCGCAGGCTAGTAGTCTGAGTCCCGGGGCTGGTCAATGCCAACAGAGACTTCCGAGCTCTAAAGCTCTTTACCAGCTTAACCCAAACATAACCCTTACCTCAGAGCAGATGACACATTCACACTCACAAGAGCGGGATTCAAACCACACAAAAGTGTACAGTCACCCACACACACCTGCCAGATTGAAAACATTGCAAAATAAAGACAAAGCCCAGAAGGAAAAGTGCAAAGAGGCAGAGGTCAATGTGACAGGTGAACGATGAGCTAGCTCCAAGGTGGCACAACACTAATCTGCAGGGGGAATTCAGCTAAGTCAATCACTATCATTCTCTCTCTCTGTCCCTCTCGGAGCTGAGCATTGGGTGCTGGGTGTCACTACAGGGGGTCCGGAGAGGAACGGGTAATCAAAGCAGAGCTATACCCCTCCTAAATGGCTCTTTTCTCCCCTTTCACTCCTCTCTCTCATCCACTCGTTTATCTCCCACTCGCTCTCTCTCCAGCAGCTCAGGCCAGACAGCTTAATGAATGGCCCAGGGGGGTCAGATGTAACTCAGTCCCCTCTATTCGATTTGACCGCCTCCTCCCATCTCCATTATTACCTGACCTGAATGACCCTGGAGAGGAGAATCTGCTCTTCTCTCTTTACTTCTCCTTTTCCCTTCCTCAACGTATTACTCCCCCTCTCCTGCCTTCATTCACTGCTTCCCGCTGTTGTTGTTGTTATCCTAATCCCGCTCCATTTCTCCCGCTCCTCCACTATAAAACAGCAGGGCTCTGTCCCTCTGCCCCCTCCCTCCAGCCTTACCCCTCTCTTTTCTTCCCTTCATCCTACACTACATTCTTGGAATGCGTCTTGACTCCTGTCATAATGACAGCAGCCATGAAACACACACACACACATATCAGTAGTGACGTCAGTGTTGTCCGCAAGAGGAACACGAAAACCTCTGTTCTGACCACGAGGTCAAAAACTAAAAGGTCGTGAAGCTGTGACCCTACTGACCTACAGCCCTAGTGTCTATTCTGACAACAGCCGTCATCATAAATCTCCCTGGCTTACCACCGCCTTAGGCCAGATAGAGACAATGCAAACGTCAACTCGGAGAACCTTATTAAAACACCCACGACATAACAGATTTTCATAATAAAGACAGATCCTAGGTGTTAAACCTGGTCAAATAAAGATACAATCAAATCTTGTTGGACTTTAATGGACCCAATACACACCTGACCCAGCCTACAGACACACAAAGACAACTCTCCTTCTACCTGTCCATACTAGCTAATGCCAAAGCAGATAGATAATCCTTCTACAGACGGACAGAATCCAACACCTGTCCAGACCTGCCTCAACTAGAGAGGACAGGGTTTGTAACAGTACTTCCACACATACCTGTGTGGATCAGCACAGAGAGAGGAGATACTGTGTACCTGCCCACCTCATACCTAATCCTAGAGAGAAACACGGTCTTACATACTGGATGTACACCAGGGGAGCGTTCAGCAGGACGCAACGTTTTGGAACGTTCAGTTAGCAATGCGCTATGTAGAACAAACATGCCTCTCTGACAAGTAGAATAAGGAATCACGTTGGCTCTATTTGTGGCATTTCTATCTGCAACGTTCAATGTGGCCCTACATCTCAGCCCACAAGGACAGGGACAGTCTTCACCTGTCCACCCCTAAGGTTATTATATCTATGACTATAGAAGACTATTGTTCTGACTTCAACTCCTCGCTATACTAAAGCAATAAGGCCTGAGGGGGTGTGGTATACGGCCAATACGCATAACGTAATGCAGATGGCATATACCACAAACCCCCGAGGTGCCTTATTGCTATTATAGACTGGTTACCAATGTAATTAGAAGAGTAAAAATAAAATGTTTTGTCATACCCGAGGTATACGAGCTGATATACCAAGGCTTTCAGCCAATCATCATTCAGGGCTCGAACCACACAGTTTATATTGTATTGTATGCAAGCCTGTCCTCACCTGTTGACATCCGTCTCCAATCTCAGCTCTTCCCAACAGTATATCTAATCTAGTATGTCTAATCTGTTTGTCTCATCTCTTACCTGGCAGACAGAGCAGTAGTGGAGCAGCAGACCGGCACTGACACAGGCACACACAGACACAGAGGGGAGGTGAGAGTGTAGCCAGTCCCACACACTCCGCACCCTCAGTAACAGGGTCTCCAAACGAGACCTCCACGAGCATCCGGCGCTCCATCGGACTGTCCCTCAGTTAGCCTAGAGGGGTTAGCATTTAGCCTTGCCCCTCTCTGTATATCCCTGTTAGCCTAGCATGAGCATTTGGCCCTACATATGACTGTTAGAAGGGCTGTGGCTAAATGCTACAGAGGCCATCTGTCCCTCAGTTAGCCCTGCAGCATTAGCAGTCATTCAATGCAATTGCCTGGCTTTGTTAACTTGTGTTTTCTGGTAAACATCCCCTCTCGTATGAGGTTACATTATAATCCCTCTCTGCCTTCTCTTTAACACCAACTGATCTCTGTCCTCTCTGCAGCATTTTGTCCCTCCTCTCTTACAGTATCACTGTCTCCCTACCTGGTGTTACTTCTCCCTCCCAGGTCTCGTGCTCGCTCGTTAACTCGTCACTCTCCCTCACACTAGTCTGTCACTTAGCGCTACATTTTCCCTCTCCAAGTTTGATGACCTCTGCCTCCCTTTCATCAATTTTCCCTCTCCATGTTTCTTTCCCCACCACACCAACTGTCTTTCGGATATCAGGGTCTCTCTCTAATCCCCCCCTCCCCATCAGCCTGTCCTGAGCCGGTGTCCTCAGCAAGACAGAGTCCCCAGTGACAGACTCGTCTGTAATACCCAGAGAGAAAGGGTCTCTTTACTCTGCACTACTTTGATGACACATACTAGTCCCAGGAAATGTACTACTGTAGTGTAAACAGACAGATCGATTCAAAATCTCTCTGAGAGATGTCTCCCACACTAGCTCCAGAGGTAGTGTGGGAGACATCTACCCCACATACCCCCCTGAGTAGTATAGTGTAAAGACAATGGCTCTCCCACACCACATGTCCCTAAATTAAATACCAACAGACAGCATTTTTTCCCCTTCTGTTAACTAAACTGAAAATTGTGGGGCAAAGACAACTTTCAAGTGTGTGAGTATGATGCAAAAGACATCGACCTAATGTAGCCAATTCTGTTTTGTGAGAGTCATCATGCTGGAGTCAAAGTGAATTACTAGATTGGATATTCAGAGGAAAACATTTCTAAATACCCCTAAGCACTAACCCCACTTTTGCTTGCTTTCTTTTTTTTTAAATTGATTCTATGGAACCCAGGACTCATTGGAAAACAGTGGCATTTGTTAGAGTGGGCTATCCTGACTAAATAAAGAACATTTAAATCCACTAGAGTACTCCCCTATAGCTCCCTCTATACCCTTCCCCCGCTGTCCTGTTTCTCTTTGTCCCTCAGAGGAACTCCTCAGACATATGTAAGCCCAGAGGGAAAAACACAGGCATGTGGCTGTTGTAAATAGCTTTTGATTTATAAAGGGGGTGCGCCCCGTTTTACTGCTCACAACACCAGCTGTAGTCTTTAAAAGACATCCTCCAGCGACTTAAAAAAAAATAATACTTTAACTGTTGAAAAGCAATATCCCAAGTATAAATACAGTAAAGTACACACACTAAAGGGTCAAATAAAATATCTTGAGCAAAATAGTGTTTTGTAGACCGCTGCAAACTTCAAGGAGTTGGACATTAAAGGAGTTGGTCTGATGGGAATCTGTGATAGTCACGGCCTTCCCCCTTGCTTGAGGAACAACAGAGAAGCATTAGAGAACAAGAGGAAAGGCTCTCTCTCCACTTGTGGCCATGTCATGACTAACTTGGACCACCTATTGAGATGTGCCTTTTGTTAAGTAAATCTTGTGATATCGCGTATCAACAGTAAAAGTTGAGTAAAAGGACATCTTACTCTTAGGCGTGATGCTGCTCTTTTTCCAGGCCTTGTTTACATGTAAACCACATCCCCTCTGCTCTCGGTGGCATGCACAGCACAGCTCAACCACAGCCCAGTTAACACACAAAAAGTGTCTGACACGAATGTGTTTTTTTATTGCTGTTGTGGACACTTACAAATATGAGTCTTTGTGTGCGTACGCATGTTCGAGTGTGGCAACTTTGCCATCACGAGTTGCATAATGCGAGTTTATCGATGAGTTGTTCTTGTGTGTGCGCATGTGGAGTATGTGCTGTACACGGGCGTGTGTTGTGGGATATATTGTAGAGTGTGTGTAGGGAGGGTACTTTATCACTCCTTCTCCATTTATCTATATTTTCCTCTGCCTTCTGTTCCACTGCCTGTGTGTCAGGGGAAAACCTTGTGCTGTGCTGCAAGGCTAAACATAGGGGGGGGGGGAAAGATATTGTCAGAGAAATGAAGGGATGATGCAGGCAGAAAGAGACTTTATGAAAATATGTCAAAAGTAATGTGTAATATATAAGACGTTACATTCAAAATACAGACCAAAGAGAGAGAGAGAGAGAGAGAGAAAAAAAGAGCGCCATATATGGCAATGATGTCGCCTAGCAACGCAACTGCCTGCAGCCCAATTTTCCATGACACTCTGAGATGGCATCAGAGTGTGTAGTGTCTGAGTGTGTGACTTCAACTCTAAAATATGCAGTGTGAGCAGGCAAGTATCTACAATGTACGTCACTGAGCACAAAGTGTAGCAACTGGTTTGGCCACACTTTGAAAGCGTACAGTTAGCCAATAACAACCAAGGCCCTAATACTATCACAACCAACACTCGCCCCAGTGCTGCCGTATCACACCAGCTAGATCCAAAATGGACATCCTGTACACTCACTATGTTCCAGATATTCAATCATAACAGTAGTGTGGGTGGGATCTATAACATGGGAACTGCTGACATACCCTCTCATCCAGACTAAATTCATACATTAACAAGGATGACACACGCGCAGATATGGAAATTTCTGGACTCGCAGAAGATAAAGCAAATTAGAGAAAGCAAATGAGGGAGGAAAAGAGAGCGACAAAGTAGATAGAAAGAGAGCTGTGGCTAAGTATCGGAATTCAGTTACATTATTTTTAAGGCTCACTCTCTCCACACATTGACTCACACACACACATCATAGAAACCCACTGGAGCACACACACAATGTGAGAGTGAGTCACTCACACCAATGTCATCTAAATAGGTCAGCCATTATGTGTTATTTGGAAGACCATCTCCCTTTCAGAGACATGAAGAAATTAGGACTGAACATATGTTCTCCTGAAGTAGTTTCTCTCATAAACACATTGATTACAATGACTACGCACTCAGAGAGAGCAAGTATGTGCGTGTTGGTGATATGTAACATGTACACATTCCAGTATTTCCACACAGTGGTGACTTCCAGGATTCACACCATTCCTGTTCAGGAAGAGAGCTTTGCCTGCGTTTCAATTGGTCAATTTCTAGGAAAGACATCCTGTTTTTGAGCTCATGTCATTCCAAGCATTTCTTGGTCAGGGCGCATTCAAAGGCTTGCGACTGGGGAGGGAAACATGAATGTACCACTGTACAAGGTTAGAGCTGGATCACGCACGGGTCAAAACAAGAACGTCTTGGGGTTGAGCAAATGACGCCGTGTTTATCAAGACGAGCTCATTAGTGACAATCTCGGCTAAGGGTCATAGTGGTTGGAGTCATGGGTAAAGAGTCACTTAGGAGTGAAAGGGCCTTCATTGGTGAACCTATTTATTGGCTTTGGTGTAGTATGTAAGCGACGCCACAGGTTCACCTAGCTCAGCTGATTTCCACCATGTTGTTTACACCCAACTGATCCTTTCTGATCTATGTGTAAATACAATTGCGCTCCAAACTCCTTCAGGCTAAATATTCACCACACACCCTGTGGTAGGAGCACAGGGGCTTGGTGTGTGTGTGTGTGTGTGTGTGTGTGTGTGTGTGTGTGTGTGTGTGTGTGTGTGTGTGTGTGTGTGTGTGTGTGTGTGTGTGTGTGTGTGTGTGTGAGAGAGAGACGTGTGTGTGTGTGTGTGTGTGTGTGTGAGAGAGACGTGTGTGTGTGTGTGTGTGTGTGTGTGTGTGTGTGTGTGTGTGTGTGTGTGTGTGAGAGAGACGTGTGTGTGTGAGAGAGTGTGTGTGTGTGTGTGTGTGTGTGTGTGTGTGTGTGTGTGTGTGTGTGTGTGTGTGTGTGTGTGTGTGTGTGTGTGTGTGAGAGAGAGAGACAGACGTGTGAGATTCAGATATGTTATCTAGGAGTAGATCTGACAGAGAATTGTGAATTCCTCCATCTCCAGTGTGTGTGTGTGTGTGTGTGTTTGACATGCAGTCTGTAAGTCAACAATGGAGTTGTGGTACTGGAACATGCATTATCAGTGAATGTCTGCTCTGCGTATTAGGGCATCATTTCAAATCATAGTGCAGCTCTTCTGCATAAATGAAAAAAGACTATGCCTTATATCAATAGCATGAGCGCATACAGTAGGCTACAAATGTACCATGGAAGTGTGTGTGTAGAGAAAGTAGTCTAACATAAAGCATGAGCTGGTGTACTCCCAGAGAAATTATTTTGTTTAGAGGTGCTGACTAACACCGTATAAACTGCAAGCTATAAAAATAGAGTTTATATATATATATATATATATATATATATATATATATATATATATATACTCCCAGTAATTGATTGGGTAAACCAACAACATTTTACCCTGAAGGAGGAACAGTGATGCTGAAATGTTGGTGGTTTACCCAATCAATTACTGGGAGTTTATATATAGGTGCTATGCTCTTTATTTATTAGTGTGCAGAAAGTAAACAATAAGGCTGTGTGTTTAAGTATGTGCCTATCCATGCCACTTCTAGCAAAAACATTTAGCACCGATTATAGCCAAAGAGTTTAACATAATACTAATGGGTGTTTTTGTATGCAACCTCATACAGAAGATAAACCTCTAGTCAGCAGACCACCAGATTTTATGCACAAACAAATTAAGGATGGCACACTCACCCCCATTCCTTCGTCTGGACTGCCCAGCATGTTGCAAATGACTGGGGACAGGCTGGACTCGATGTCGCTGCCGGTGAAGTCATCCTCGGACTCCTCAAACGACGAGGCGGAGGATACGCAGCCGGCGGAGGACGAGTTGGAGAGCTTTCGGTGAAAGCGCATTAGCGCCGGGGAGCCTCCCCAGCCACTGTCCGAGCAGGGGGACTCATCATCGGCGTTTGGATCCAGGGATGATCCACCGACTCCGAGTTCCATGGTCCTTGGGTCTAGTGTTTCCTGAGTCCGACTGGGGCTTGGATCTCTGGTTATAATAAGCTTTGGGATAGTACCAGGGAAACGTTGGCTACCTAGTGGACTTTGGACCTGTCCGTGTGGCTGTTTTGGAGAGTTAGTCGAGGGGTCCTCCTGGTTCCCCGACTCAACAGAACAACCGCATTGTTCATTTTTCCTGACAGCTTCGGGCTCACAAGAAGCAGTGAGAAAGTTACATTTAGTAATTTCTAACTCTGTGTGTGGTATCTCATACCTTATCGGTTCTGACACGCCACTTGTCAGAGGCTCGTCCAAACGCAAGCTCAGTGATGCCAGGGTCAGTTTTAAATTCTCCTCTCCAGATATGCGCCAATGGACTGAACCATCCGGTGATACAGCCCCCGGTATCGCCCTGACCTCGGAGGCAACCCCACTCTGTTTATCAAATCCGAATGGCTTGTTTTCCATGGCCCAAGCCGGGGCATTCCAGACATGATCCTCCCCAGTTGTTTCTGGGCTGCTGCGCTGCGTAACCACGCAGCGGGTTCTTTCGAATCCTCTGGCCAGCGTATCCAAGCCTGTCGCATCGAAGGAAGAGTCGGCCGCTCCCTTGCTCACAGCGTCACTGTCGAGAGCCTGAATCTTTTCATAATGAATTCGAGATGGGTATTCGGCGACCGGGGTGGTGTAGTCCACTACCGCCGACTCGGTCTGGCCTCTCAACAACTTTCCTCGCCCGTGACCACGAAGGGTTTCCGAATCTCCAGATCCGATTACAAGCCCCACCTCCGGTTGACCTGTGCCTGGCGAAGGCAACTGCTTCGTTTTCATCAGATTCCTGTAAAACCGGTCACCCCTTCGCTCCTCACGGGTAAATCTGCAGATAGGGAGCCGTTTGGCTGTCTCAGTTGGTTTCCAGTACGAGAGACCAGAACGCGTTTGACCCATTCTATACACGGTAGTAGCAGCGCACAAGTCACACCTTCCGAGATGTTTCCAATTTGAAACAATTCTCACTGTGCTACAAAGTAACACATGAGTCACGTGCTCCACTCATTGTTGCCAATGATAAATGACAATTATAGGAAAATGTTGATCAAAATGTTTGAATATTCCATATCTGCAAGAAAAAACAAAACAGTTTTAGAATATTTTGCCAAAACACTTCACATAAGTTACTGTACTGCTTTCCATTTGGTCTTATCTATGTCATATTGCAATAAACAACTTCAAACAATCTCATAAAAAAAGGTACAAGGTACACACTTTTGCTTTCGTTAAAAGAGATGAGTGAAATTGATGTTCGGTGTGAAGGGTGAATACATCAATATGGTACGAAAACAGGAAAAAAATAAAAAAAATTGTGCCTTTTGAGGCCAATGACTTGAGTTATATTGGCTTTGCACATGTTTTTGCATTTAGTATGGATGTGGCGGCAGGTAGCCTAGTGGTCAGAGCGTTGGGCCAGTAACCGTTAAGGTTGCTGGATCGAATCCCCGAGATGACAAGGTAAAGAAAATCTGTAGTTCTGCTCCTGACTAAGGCAGTTAACCCACTGTTCCCTGGTAGGCCCTCATTGTAAATAAGAATTTGTTCTTAACTGACTTGCCCCATTAGCTGCTGCTAAGGCAGAAGCTACTCTTCCTGGGGTCCAGCAAAATTAAGGCAGTTATACAATTTACAGTACATTCACAACACATTGTGTGTGCCCTCAGTTCCCTACTCTAGAACCACATAACACAACATCTGTGTGTATAGTGCACATGTTATTGTGTGTTAGTATTTTTTATTTAGGCAAGTCAGTTAAGAACAAGTTTTTATTTACAATGACCCGGGCCAAACCCGGACGGCACTGGGCCAATTGTGCGCCGCCCTATGGGACTCCCAATCACAGCTGGATGTGATACAGCCTGGAACCAGGGACTGTAGTGACGCCTCTTGCACTGAGATGCAGTGCCTTAGGCACAGAGTGGTGCAGCGGTCTATGTTTGTGTTGCTTCACAGTACCCGCTGTTCCATATGGTGTATTTATATCTGTTTTTTTAAATATAATTTTACTGCTTGCATGACTTACTTGATGTGGAATAGAGTTCTATGTAGTCATGGCTCTATGTAGTACTGTGCGCCTCCCATAGTCTGTTCTGGACTTGGGGACTGTGAGGAGACCTCTGGTGGCATGTCTTGTGGGGTATGCATGGCTGTCTGAGCTGTGTGCCAGTAGTTCAAACAGACAGCTCAGTGTTTTAAACATGTCAATACCTCTCACAAATACAAGTAGTGATGAAGTAAATCTCTCCTCCTCTTTGAGGCAGGAGATTTACATGCATATTATTAATGTTAGCTCTGTTTACATCTAAGGGCCAGCCGTGCTGTCCTGTTCTGAGCCAATTGCAATTTTCCAAAGTCCCTCTTTGTGGCACCTGACCACACGACTGAACAGTAGTCCAGGTGCGACAACTAGGGCCTGTAGGATCTGTCTTGTTGATAGTGCTGTTAAGAAGGCAGAACTGCACTTTATTATGGACAGACTTCTCCCCATCTTAGCTACTGTTGTATCAATGTGTTTTGACCATGACAGTTTACAACCGAGGGTTACTCCAAGCAGTTAAGTCACCTCAACCTGCTCAATTTCCACATTATTCATTACAAGATTTAGTTGAGGTTTAGTGAATGATTTGTCTGAAATACAATCCAGAGTTTTTGAAATGTTTAGGACTAACTTATTCCTTGCCACCCATTCTGAAACTAACTGCAGCTCTTTGTTAAGTGCTGCAGTAATGTAGTAGCTGACGTGTATAGTGTTGAGTTATCCACATACAGTCTTGGGGGGACTTTGCAATTAATTGCAATTCATCTGATCACTCTTCATAACATTCTGGAGTATATGCAAATTGCCATCATACAAACTGAGGCAGCAGACTTTGTGAAAATGAATATTTGTGTCTGTACATAGACACACTGGCTTTACTCAGTCAGTAACATGTCATTAGTAAAGTTTGAAAAAACTAAGGGCCTAGACAGCTGCCCTGGATAATTTCTGATTCTAACTGGATTATGTTGGATAGACTTCCATTAAAGAACACCCTCTGTGTTCTGTTAGACAGGTCTGCCAGATAAAACTCAGGAGGGACGACCAGGGATGTTCTCTTGATAAGTGCGTGAACTGGACCATTTTCCTGTCATGCTAGCCATTCAAAATGTATCGAGTACTTTTGAGTTTCAGGGAAAATGTATTGAGTAAAAAGTACATTATTTTCTTTAGGAATGTAGTGAAGTAAAAGTTGACTTAAGTAATACTTTGTAAAGTACTTAAGTAAAAATACTTTTCACCACTGCCTATAAGCATGCTGAAAGTCTGTTGTCAATTTGTTTACTGTAAAATAGCATTGTATCTGGTCAAACTATTTTTTCCAAAGGTTTGCTAAGAGCTGGCAGCAAGCTTTTAGGTCTGCCATACTAAGGGTTGGTAACAGGCTGATTGGTCGGCTATTTGAGCCAGTAAAGGGTGGCTTTATTATTTATAGGTAGGGGAATGAATGCTTGATCTGAAAATGTGGTCGGAGGATTCATATGGAGGGTGTGACACAATTGCGTAGCCTTCGGAGGCATGCAGAGGAAAACTCAAGCTCCGTACCGCATCGCCGTGTGCCTCAAATTTTGTAACAATGTGGAGGGCTTTGTAAAGCTCCACATTGACATAATTGGTTGATGGTAGGTGGAGGTGTGAGGTCCTGTATAAACAAACTCACTTCCTTAACTATTTGAACTGCTCTGCGAAGTGCTAAAAGTACGTTTTCTCTGACTTCTGCGGAGGCCGCATCGCAGTAAATGCTGTACTGCCAATGCAGGCATCGGATTAACCATGCCAAGCCTTTTATCGAGGTAACTTTGGTCAACTCGAGTTCAACTCAGGATAACCAGTACCGCAAAAGTGGGGCATGAGAGTGTCGAATTGTCGAAGACATCAAAACTATGAAATAACACATGGATTCATGTAGTAACCAAAAGTGTTAAACAAATCAAAATATATATTTCAGATTCTTTAAAGTAGCCACTCTTTGCCTTGATGACACCTTTGCACACTCTTGGCATTCTCTCAACCAGCTTCACGCCGAATGCTTTTCCAACAGTCTTGAAGGAGCTCCCACATATGCTGAGCACTTGTTGACTGCTTTTCCTTCACTCTGCAGTCCAACTCATCCCAAACTATCTCAATTGGGTTGAGGTCAGGTGATTGTGGAGACCAGGTCATCTGATGCAGCACTCCATCACTCTCCTTGGTCAAATAGCCCTTACACAGCTTGGAGGTGTGTTTTGGGTCATCGTTCTGTTGGATGAAAAAATTATATCCCATCTAGTTTACGCTTAGTGGAACTGGCATATCGCTGTAGAATGCTGTGGTAGCCATGCTGGTCAAGTGTGCCTTGAATTATAAAGAAATGACACTGACCGTGTCACCAACAAAGCACCACCACACCTCCTCCTCCATGCTTCACGGTGGGAACCACACATGCAGAGATCATCCGTTCACCTACTCTGCGTCTCACAAAGACACGACGGTTGGAATCAAAAATCTCAAATTTGAACTCATCAGACCAAAGGACAGATTTCCACCGGTCTAAGGTCCATTGTTTGTGTTTCTTGGCCCAAGCAGGTCCCTCCTTATTGGTGTCCTTTAGTAGTGGGTTCTTTGCAGAAATTCGACCACGAAGGCCTGATTCACGCAGTCTCCTCTGAACAGTTGACGTTGAGATGTCTGTTACTTGAATTCCGTGAAGCATTTATTTGGGCTGCAATCTGAGGCTGGTAACTCCTTTGCAGCAGAGGTAACTCTGGGTCTTCCTTTCCTGTGGCGGTCCTCATGAGAGCCAGTTTCATCATAGTGCTTGATGGTTTTTGCGACTTCACTTGAAGAAACGTTCAAAGTTCTTGACATTTTCTGGATTGATTGAGCTTCAGAGTGTTATTTTATTGTCCCCAGCACAAGGTGCACCTGTGTAATGATCATGCTGTTTAATCACCTTCTTGATATGCCACGCCTGTCAGGTGTAGGATGTAAACACATTTGTGCACAACATTGAGAAATAAGCTTTTTGTGCATATAGAACATTTGTGGGATCTTTTATTTCAGCTCATGAACCCAACACTTTGCATGTTGTGTTTATATTTTGTTCAGTATAGTATCTCTGCCTAGAGGATCTCCTGGAATACAAGCTAAATTGGCTTTAGCAAAGCCACAGGAGCCAGGCCCAAGTTGATGTGACTTCACTTCATCTAGATTGATCTATCTAACGACTTTCGTAAGCAGCATCAGGAACCTAATTAGGCAACAACTGTAGCTAATATCACCTTCTACCAAAGATGGAAAAGGAAGCGAGACATCCCACTGTTTCAAATGGTAGTCAATGAACTAAGCCGAACTATCGCATTCGTTTTTAATGGGAGAGCCACCCTGTTAAGTAGACCAGAACTTACCATTTTTTACAATGGTAAACGGCCTGAGTGAACTATCTTAAGTTATCCACCATCTTTGCTTCTACAATGCTGCCCACATTTCTGCTGCCCTCCAGTAGCCTAATGTAGCAAGCGTAAAATAACGTAGTGTCTCTCTTTCTGGTCCTGACTTGAACATTTTAGGCAGGTTCTCTTCTGCACTGTTCAACCAATCCAGTAAATTTGGAGCAGGAGTTAAGTTGGATTGTTGCCTTGTTGATGTCCAAAAGTGGAAGTCACATCACAGGCTCTCTTTCGATTTCACATGAAAACTGGATGCATCCGGTTTTGTGGCCCTTCAGTGTTGCAATGTTACAATACATAGCATAATAAAGCTGGAAACCATTAGTCTGTTAAGGAGGATCTGAGGGGGTTTCACTATTTCATGTATTTTCTTTAACATGAAAAGCTTCTAAGTTGAAGTTAATAAGATGAAACAGCGATGCTGACAGGCAAAGAAGACATGTCAATTTCCCCTAGCATCAAATCAGCGGAGAGAGTGAAGTAGTTGTGTTACAATTACTTGACCTAAGTTTGCTTCACACCGAATCCCCTACAGTAGGGATGGGCAATTTTGATGAACTCATCCGTTGCCCATCCCTACAGAATAGAGAGAATCTAGGACACTGGAAGGAGGTCCGTTTCTAGTTTGTGACTCTGAATTTGACGTTGTAACACCGATGTGTCTTTTACCAGACATTGCAATGGGGAAATGTAATATGACTAAAGCTCATATTTAGTGTGTAGTGATCAACACAATGTTCAGCATATTTAGAGTTTTTGTAAAACACCATTTCCAGTGTTCCGTTTGTGACACTCAAGATGCGGATTGATGGCCACTAGACTTGATGCTAAAGTTATGGATTATACTCATATCTGTTGATAGCGATAGACGCCAGACTGGAGGTTCAAGGACACACTGATTATTCAGTGTTGTATTGATAACATTTTGTGAACATTGATTCTGTAAGCAGTTGACAAAGTCACTGCCTTTTTTGTTGACTTCCCACAAGCCTCTCGGGCTGGTGTATGATTAATGGATCGACTGTGTGTTGCAATGTGACCTGCTGACCCAGGTTCCACAATAGAAAAGGGGCCTGCGTTTTTCCACATGTGGATTTGAATAGTCCTATGCATCATGCCAATACTATACACTGACTCATAATCATGCGGTCTGACTATATTGTCCAGACAGAATGAGAGAAGCATGACAGAAACCCTGTCAAGTCAGAAAGGAGTGCTTAGGCACAGGAAATGAGATGGGAAGGGAAATTATGGAAAGATTTGCTCATGCAACCTCCACACACACACTCACAAACCACACACACACACACACACTGATCTGGGCATAATGAATAAGTGGCAGTGAATCACACAAGGATGACAACAACACTGTGCTGCGTTGACACACCCCTCACAGATAGGGATGTTGCAATGTCCTTTTAGGGAAACTGGTCATTCCATATTGCTGCGTGTGGAGAACACTCCAGAGATTAACACACATCACTGATGGTGAGATAAATTTAGCAACCAAACAGCCGCCACAAAATAACCCAGTATGGTCATAAAGATGAATGATAAACACAACCAGTTAGCCTAATGTAACAGGTTGAAGGTTGTAGCCACTACGCCACCTTGTTTAACAAGGTGAGGTCCTCGGATAAATACATATACTACTAAACATTTACACAACACAGGTTCCGCACACATCAGGGGTGGAGCATGGAAATGATAAGACATATTGCACATATCAAACATGATCTTCAGCGCTATCGCTCAAAACAACAAGCTCTCCAATAGTTAGATTCAGTAAAAATTTGAAAAGTGCATAGTTGAGGAAGGAATGCTCAGGAAGACCGAGAGAGGATCTGGAGGGAGATGGGCACTACTACTCTCTTCACTGCCTCAGCACATGACACCTTCTGTACTACTCTGATCTTGGCAACCTCAACCTGCCTTTCTCTCACCGGACATTTCTGATGTCCACTACCATGGGTTAAACCACACTTATTCGATTGATACTACACCTTCCTTTGTCTCATGCCCTCTTACAAACTTCTCACATCTAGAAATATCCCTCTTACACACTGCTGCAACATGACACCTAAAACACCGTAATGGGTTTGGGACCAAAGCTCTATATGGGATAACTGTCACATCCTAACTTGACCTTGTCAGGTTGATTCTGCATCAAACTCAGGACAGATAGTGTCTTCTCTGTTTTACCACGCTCTCCACCAGGTCTGCGTCACACCAAAAGGCGGGTGTCAGACACCGGGAATCTTCCATTTCAGTTGATCCTCCTTAACACCACCCCAGTTATCACTCCTTTCAACTGGGCCCTGCTCCGGAGAGCAAAGCAAGTCCGTTTTTTTGGCACGCGATGCTGAGCACCCGCTCCCTCTGGAGGGAAGAAACAAAGAATCATCACGAGTCCACTTCGAGTTACTTTCACCGAGTCAACAGTCCCCAACCTCTCCATCACCCAACCTGACACCACATATGGATCAGCCAGATGGAAAGGATCCATTCTCTCCAAAAATCTCCCTCCCAGCATCTTTATCATCATCGGGATGAGGCTCGAACTCCGGTCTTCACCTCACCTGCCACCGCAGGTAATTCATCCCCACTCTCGTCAGGTTAAACTTCTGAGCTACCGAGTACATCATTTTTTGGGGGTACTTAATCCTCCACACCACACCGCTTCCCTCTACTCCTTTTCCTTCTTCCTCTCTTTCCAAAAATGTCCACATCTCCACGCTCTTTCTGCTCCTCCAGCCACTGTTGTAGCAAACTGTTCAAATAGTTATTGCGGCCATGTCGCGTCAACACAAAAAGCTCTATCACCGGGCATTTATACTCAAAACCCCACCCCACACTCACAGGCAGCACCTGGAAACTAATTACAATTAAGTGACGCATGTCACTCTAAGATATACACACTATGATGATCACAGTAAATGTTATAAGATACATATAGGTTACAGTAATTGAAACACATGAAATCCATGGTCAACTGGTATACTGATGAGCAGAGAGACAAAGTTTAGAGCTGATGTTATCACCCCAGAGATCAATAAGAGATAGAATAGGCTACAAAGCACCATGAAAAAACAACTACTTCTCCAAAGAGTGTCAGACTTTCTCCATAAACTGAAACGAAAACTTACCATCAGTCAAGTGTTTGCCAATAACCTGTTTGTTGTATAAAAGTGTATAGCCTGGTTGTGTGATGCCAAACCAATGATGCTTCTCCTTGCTTGTTAGGCTGGGAACAAGAGTCTCAGTGTGATATCTACTGTATTTGTATCTGGGTGTGGAATGGATGTCAAATCGGCTTATCTGTTTGCTTTGTGTGTGCAATATGGTGAGGTAAGAGCATGTGGTTAAAGTGATAGAGGAAGCACATGTCAAAATACTTGTTCACTGAACATGGAGTGCTTAAGCTGCTCTTCTTCTATGGTATTATGGCGGTCCGCAAACATATGTTAGAGGTGCATGCTGTCACCCACTGTTAAGGGTCGTATACAAGATTTAGAAAAATGTATACTAATATTGTTCTCAAATAATTAACAAAAGACAAAGAAACAAAAGCAAAAATCAATATACTTCTTCAGTCAAATTCAAACGTCAACTCCGAGCCCTATAGGCTCTGGGGCCTGAAAAGGAAGAGCGTCTTCGGACAGTATTCCTTGCAATGTTTCAGCTGTGAAGTCCTGGAGACCCAATAACTTTTCAGCCGTAAATACAATAATGGACAGTTTCGTGGACTTCTTGTTGGTTTAGGCAGTACAATTAATCACGTGCAATAAATGTCACAAAATCCATCTTCACGATCAGCATATCAGTTTACCTCAACTGTCCAATGACACTGAATCTCCACAGGCTGCGGGGCATCCACTGCCATATCTTCAGTTTTACTAGCTCCTATTTTGCGTACCTCCCTTTAGGAGACCTACTGTACAGCCCTGACCCTTGCCAGTTCAAACTTCTTTACCCTAACCGGGCACTCCGGGGAATTGGGAATCCTCAGATTCTTCATTCCTTCGACACACACTTGATACGCGGCCATACCTTTTGCAATTCCGGCAAAACACGGCTTGGACATGAAAGCGCTCACTTCGTTTCTCACAAATCCCAGCTTCACATGTGAAGGGAGATACTCTTCATCAAACATCAATAATACCAACAGGCTTTCCCATCTTTTTCCATCCACTGCACGGTTCAGACAGCGTGCTCCAACTACTCCTGATATGTTCCTTCGTAAACCACAAGGCCTCAAAATCCAATGCGACATGAGAGATTACACCTTTTAACGGTGCTCTGCTCCAAAAATCGAAACTCTCCACTTCATGTGACGATAGTTTGTAGAGCCTTAATGCCCTTTCCTTCTGCTCTTTTGGCACACAAGAAACTAAAACAAAACCACTTCCGGTCTCTCTGACCAACTCCAACTTTCCTAATGCATCCTTTACCATCCTTGCTACTTCAAAATGGATCTCCCAAAAAAAGCACGATTGTTAGTGAATCGTACTCCAACCAAAAACCTATGCTCATTTACAACTTTAGCCCGTTTTGTTCCATTTTCCTTTATCACAGTCTTCCATCAGATTCAATATTCCTCCAGCCCAGAAACTGTCATCCTTCTCGTCCTCTAGTTGTATCTAGCTAGCATCTCCATTCTGTCTGGCCATGCTGGATCCATCTTCCTTCCGGTCCCCAAGGCTCGAGTCCTTCCGTTTAAGTTGCTCACTACACGCCACACATTTTATGACATGGAAAGAAAAGACACACCCTCAACAGATAAAGCCAAGGCCACTCTCATAATAAACGTTGCCCAAGTTATAGACAAATAATAGCCAACGATAGGCCCTGTGTGTGATTCAGTTCAAGCAAATACATATTATAGTGAGTAATATTCATGTTATAAACTGAACACTGCAACAACTCACTGAATAAGCTTCTAAAAGCAGAGGCATTCATGTTTTCCTGTGTAGGCTAGAGTACTGTATTTCATTCAGGGCTCGAAATAAACTTTTTAAATTGGTAGCACTGGTGCTCTCCACTTTAAAAAGTTCGGAGCACATAACATGATTTATACTGAACAAAAATATAAACGCAACATTCAACAATTTCAAAGATTTTACTGAGTTACAGTTCATATAAGGAATTTAGTCAATATAAATCAATTCATTAGGCCCTAATCTATGGATTTCACATGACTGGGCAGAGGTGCAGCCATGGGTGGGCCTGGGAGGGCATAGGCCCACCCACTTGGAATCTATGCCCACCCACTGGGGTACCAGGGCCCAGCTAATCAGAATTAGTTTTTCCCCACAAAAGGGCTTTATTACAGACAGAAATACTCCTCAGTACCCCCTCAGACGATGCCGGATGTAGAGGTCCTGGGCTGGTTACACATGGCGGTTTTAAGGCCGGTTAGACGTACTGTCAAATTCTCTAAAATGATGTTGGAGGTGACTTATGGTAGAGAAATTAACATTACATTATCTGGCAACAGCTCTGGTGGACATTCCTGGAGTCAGCATGCCAATTGCACGTTCTCTTGAGACATCTGTGGCATTGTGTTATGTGACAAAACTGTACATTTTAGAGTGGCATTTTATTATCCCCATTACAAGGTACCCCTGTGTAGTGAGCTCCAGGTCATCTACAAGACCCTGCTAGGTAAAGTCCCCCCTTATCTCAGCTCGCTCGTCACCATAGCAGCACCCACCTGTAGCACGCGCTCCAGCAGGTATATCTCTCTGGTCACCCCCAAAACCAATTCTTCCTTTGGCCGCCTCTCCTTCCTGTTCTCTGCTGCCAATGACTGGAACGAACTACAAAAATCTCTGAAACTGGAAACACTTATCTCCCTCACTAGCTTTAAGCACCAGCTGTCAGAGCAGCTCACAGATTACTGCACCTGTACATAGCCCATCTATAATTTAGCCCAAACAACTACCTCTCCCCCTACTGTATTTATTTATTTATTTTGCTCCTTTGCACCCCATTATTTATATTTCTACTTTGCACATTCTTCCACTGCAAATCTACCATTCCAGTGTTTTACTTGCTATATTGTATTTACTTCGCCACCATGGCCTTTTTTTTGCCTTTACCTCCCTTATCTCACCTCATTTGCTCACATTGTATATAGACTTATTTTTCTACTGTATTATTGACTGTATGTTTGTTTTACTCTGTGTTGTTGTATGTGTCGAACTGCTTTGCTTTATCTTGACCAGGTCGCAATTGTAAATGAGAACTTGTTCCCAACTTGCCTACCTGGTTAAATAAAGGCGGAAAAAAATCGTCTTCTTGACATGCCACACCTGTCAGGTGGACAGATTATCTTGGCAAAGGAGAAATGCTAACTGACAGGGATGTAAACAAATTTGTGCACAGAATTTGAGAGACATACGCTTTTTGTGTGTATGGAAAATGTCTGGGATCTTTTATTTCAGATTATGAAACATGGGACCAACACTTTACATGTTGCGTTTATATTTTTGTTCAGTGTAGATGGCTTTGTCTGGTGCTACGTTTGGATTTTTGTGGATGAACTAGCACACGTTTGTCCGCCTTGCCATTTGTCCGCCTTGCCAATGTGAGTCACTGTTAAATTTGGCAAAGTGGATTTGTCGATCCCCCCAAGTTTGACTCCTCAGACATGCCGTAGTCCAGGAAGTAATGTTTCACAACGAACCGCCGTGCCGTATGGTGACTTTCACGGGTTGACTGACATCCAGTGGGGGTTGTGTAAACGGAGCTAAACCCGTCCTGTCTACCACCAAAATGCGACTTCTAAAAGCAGGACTAACCTTAGGTCAGACACATTTAAGGAAACCGGGAACACTAACATTAAAAAAGGTAAGAAAATACCCCAAGATGTTGAGAATACGACAGGTGAGAAGGGATGGAAATGGACACGCTAGGTTAGCTATCTAACCACTGGCTGTCCTGTCTTGCGTTGTATAACGTTAGTTAATAATATAGAAATGTATCTGAAAGATGTCTCTCTTTTTTCCTTTTATAGGTGTTGATGAACAGTTGTCGGTCGTGCTCCTCTGGTATCGTCCCCAATGAAAGAATCCGCAACATCGGAATCTCGGCGCACATCGACTCGGGGAAGACCACACTCACGGAGCGCGTCCTCTTCTACACGGGCAGGATAGCAGAGATCCATGAGGTGAGTTATTCATGATCATAATCTGGCTCTGATTTATTGCAGTAGCTAGTTGAAGTGTGTGTGTGTGTGTGTGTTTGCGCCTGCCTGCCTGCGTGTTTTAGAGGGAGACACAGGCAGACTGAAACAATTATGTGTTTTTATTCTTTACATACTGTATACACACTGTGGTTCCCTCTAACTCTATAGGTAAAGGGAAAGGATGGAGTCGGGGCCACCATGGACTCGATGGAGCTGGAGAGGCAGAGAGGCATCACCATCCAGTCAGCTGCCACATACACCATCTATAAGGATTACAACATCAACATCATCGACACCCCAGGTATGGCGGTACCTGGCAGAAAGATTTGCGTTAGTGGCAACACAGATCTTATGACCAGGTTCTTATTTTTTGACGGATATACCATAGGTCACAGATCGATGCTAGTGTAGCCAACAGCTGTTGAACTTAGGATGTATTTGTGCTTTTAACTTTAACCCCAGTTTCCTCCCCTCTGTCCTGTCTAGGCCATGTGGACTTCACCATCGAGGTGGAGCGAGCCCTGCGTGTTTTGGACGGGGCGATCCTGGTCCTATGTGCAGTTGGAGGGGTCCAGTGCCAGACCCTGACCGTGAACAGACAGATGAAACGCTACAACGTTCCCTTCCTCACCTTCATCAACAAGCTGGATCGCATGGGAGCCAACCCCAACCGCGCACTGCAGGCCATGAGGTCAGCAGATATACAGATACTGTGGAGTAGACGGATAGGCTCATCTGGTTTTCCATAAGCTCTGTTCTGAGTCCGACGGTGTTCCCTCTTTCAGGACCAAGCTGAACCACAACGCAGCCTTTGTGAACATCCCCATCGGTCTGGAGGGAAACATGAAGGGCATCATAGATCTCATAGAGGAGCGCAGCATGTACTTCGAGGGCCCATTCGGGTAAGAGAACGGAGAATGTGTGATAATGGCAGGCATTTAGAGATGACTTACCGTACATCTCAGACCTGACACATTTCCATAGCTGGAAACCCTCTAACTGGAAGGGGGGAAAAAATATGAAAAAAAGACTAATCCTCCTGTCCTCTGTGGTTCCTGCAGACAGAATATTCGGTTAGATGAGATCCCGGCGGAGTTCCGTGTGGAGGCTGCAGACAGGAGACAGGAGCTGGTGGAGTGTGTGGCTAACGCTGACGAGACCCTGGGAGAGATGTTCCTGGAGGAGAGGATCCCCACCGTGCCAGAACTAAAGGTTTGTGTGTGTGTGTCTCTGTTCATTATGTCTTGGGACATTGCAACAAATGATGTAATTTGATCTTCCGCATCAGTCATATTTTCTGCTATGACCTGTGAACTCTGCCCCCTGGGCCCTGACCTCTCCCGTCTCTCCTACCACAGACAGCCATACGCAGGGCCACAGTGCAGCGGCTCTTCAGCCCGGTGCTGGTGGGAACTGCCCTGAAGAACAAGGGGGTCCAGCCTCTATTGAACGCAGTGCTGGATTATCTGCCCAACCCCACAGAGATCAACAACTACGCCCTCTTCAACGATGAGTGAGTGTGACCTGGGTGCCTAGACAGTGACTCCATTCAATATGACACAGCCGTCTTTGAATGAATTGATATGCCAAAATCAGGTCAGAGCTCGGGGACAAACTTGAACAATGCATGCGTAGCTTGACGTTTTATGCCATTGATCTATTGATGTCAATGGAAGATCTCACATTGTCCTTGTGTTGTTTCCTCTGTGTCAGGGAGTCCAGTGACAGTACTAAGATCCTGATGGATCCCACCAGAGATGCCTCACAGCCCTTCGTTGGCCTGGCCTTCAAACTGGAGGTGAACACATCACAGCGCACAAACACTGTGTGGCAAACCATGTTCAACAAGTAATCTGGCACATTTACTGTATACACTTTATCTGTATGATAAACCATATAGGGATTGTGGACTTTCTCTCCTTTCTTCCCCTTACTCTGTTCTAGGCGGGTAGGTTTGGTCAGCTGACGTACGTGCGTGTGTACCAGGGCTGTCTGAAGAAGACCGAGTACATCATCAATACACGCACTGGCAAGAAGGTCCGTGTGCAGAGGCTAGTGCGTCTCCATGCCGACCAGATGGAGGTGAGACCCAGGAAGTGAATGTAAATCGAATAGACCAACGGTTTCAGTGCTGTGAAAAGCACAGCACTGTGATTGCTTAGAACGGTAATGTTCCGGATTTGTTTTTCCGTTTGTTTCTACCACACAGAACCTATGACCCAGATTCCCCTACCTGACTTATCCTAGTGATAACATCTCATGATTATAAACAACTTTATCTGTACATTTTTATAACCGAAACAATCTTAATTTGGTGTCGTCAAACTGTTTGGTCAGGATGTGGAGGAGGTGTATGCAGGGGACATCTGTGCCCTTTTTGGGATCGATTGTGCCAGCGGAGACACCTTCACCTCCCGGACCAGCGCCAACCTCTCCATGGTACATCCCTATGGCCATTGTCCAGACTAGATAAGCAACCACTCAGCACTCACTAATGTGTATTTAAAGATGCGATCTGTTGTGCACTGCCTGTGTGTGCATAATGTTATGACCTTGGGCATCATTCAACATGTGTTTCCCCCACAGGAGTCCATCCACATTCCAGAGGCTGTCATCTCCATGTCTATGAAGCCGTCCAACAAGGTGGGCCCTCTCAAATTCTATGTAGTATGAGGAGTCTAAATGACCATATAAGGCTTGATACTATTTCAGTAGAGTATATGAGCATGTATTATCAGTAATTAGCGTCGGCTCTATAATAAACTCTCTTCCTGTGGATCAGAATGACATGGATAAGTTCTCTAAAGGCATCAACCGCTTCACCAGAGAAGACCCCACGTTCAGGGTCCACTTTGACACAGAAAGCAAGGAGACTATCATCTCTGGTATGGGAGAGCTGCACCTGGAGATCTACTCACAGGTACTAGTCTAGTGCTCGGCTCTCCGGAGATCTGAAGATCCTTCTGTCCGCAGTGTTTTTGTTTCATCCTGTTCTCACAGTGGCTTAAGTTGTCTTGAATGTATTAGACTTCCAAACATCTAGAATCTTTAATGGCATTTCAGTGCAGTAAATCAAGCTGACCTTACCTTCTCGCTGTCTTTCTGTAGAGGATGGAGAGGGAGTATAACTGCCCCTGTGCGATGGGAAAACCAAAGGTAGCCTTCAGGGAGAGCGTGACCAGTGCGGTACCGTAAGTACCACTCCTAACAGACACACAAGCGCCAACGATGTCCAAACGAACCACTCTCAGAAGCATTCAATTGTTTACAGTGATGGCTTTATTCAAGGCCGGTCCAGGACGTTCTGCTGCCAAGACAAAAATCTGCCCCACCCCCAATATGTTTGGTATTGGGTCAATTCTTTTCTCAGCTAAAAGTCGGAGGAACAGAACATAATAGCAGCCCAATTAATAGGCCTATGCTACAAATTAAACAATTTAACACATCTGGTTAGTAGGCTATATAATCAGTTCAATGTCAATAACATAGCCTAATATTTTCAATCTGATTACATTGACAAAATCGCCAATGCCCTGCACGTTCTGCCGCCCTAGGTGAGACACAAATAATTACATCTTAGACATCCTTATGAATCTAAGCATGGCACTTTCAAAAGCTACCCAGACAGAGGCTCTACTGACGTAGAAAACTGTAACCTTCAACTGCTTGCTACTCGTCCGTTGTATAACCCAACAATAGAAGTGCTTCCCTAAAAGCTGCCTGGGTTTAAACAAACATCTTCTCTTTTCAGAAAGAGACAGGCTCAATTAGTAGGGACAGAATAGCTAAGTCAATTCTTTTTTTATCTCCTCGAATATTATAGCCTGCAGTTTAGCTTCAGATTGTCATAGAGAAGAATCAATATATCCCCATAGGTAGCCTAGTGGTTAGAGCGTTGGGCCAGTAACTGAAAGGTTGCTGGATCGAATCCCCGAGCTGACAAGGTAAAAAAAATCTGTCGTTCTGCCCCTGAACAAGGCAGTTAACTGTTCCCCGGTAGGCCGTCATTGTAAATAAGAATTTGTTATTAACTGACTTACCTAGTGAAATACAGGTTACATTTTAAAAAATTAAGTTAAATAAATATGCATCTTTCGCAGGCATTTTAAAGCTTGTTTCTAACAAAATGCATCACCGAGTTAAGCATTGTTATAGAACGCTTGATATAATCTGGATACGTTTTTTGTATTTATTTCAAAATATAAAGCAAACAATAGATATCCTTTATGCCCTTTTCTTTAACAAAGGGTATGTGATAACCCCAGTCAATTGGAGCCTTGGTTTTAGTCAAACACACCAAGCCCTTCCCAGACACGGAGGTATTTAATCAGTGCATGTATTGGCTATAGTAACATCCTATGGATAGGATAATTGTCTGTCAAACAGTTAGGCTTACCACTTATTTTTTGGAAAATGAAGAAATAAACTCAAATTATCTATGTAATTCTATGTTTATGTCCATAAACATTTTTGGTGGCCGCAAATATAGGAGGTCCCTTACCAGGCAGAAGGGGATTTTACTTTAACCCCTGCATCAGAGAGTTACGTTGTCGCTATCACTATGCAACCTACTACCTATAGTAGGAAAACAAGTTTCTTATTAATAATATTCCACCTGTTATCACACATGGTACGATCCCATTATTGTTACAATTAAAATAACACTTATGAACCATATATTTTAATATTCCTGTAGAACTGTAAAACAGAGTAAGATCATTTGAGCTTTGGAAACAAGTGCTTTCATAAATGCATGGCGGGCCTCGTTTCGCTAGATCAGTGTAAAATAAGCTTTATGTCAATGACCCAGCCTTTACGAATTTAGTTCATTTATATATCGAATTTGATTGTCCAACATCAGCATTTATTTATTTCGTCTCCACCTATAGTGGCCTCTTTCCTTTGCTGTGGTGCTGCATTGCAGTCAGCGATGTGCTCTCTCGGTAGCTGTCCATGGTCCTGAAATCAAAGCATCGGAGTTTGCTTGAACACCAGCCTGATCTCCAGCTCCTTCCACCTCTGGTGGAGCTGAGGAGGTGGCACTGATTCTTCCAGTCCCCGGTTCCTTCCCTGACTAGAACAGATTTGCACTCGTGTAAAAAAAAGTTGGCATCAAAAACAGAAGGCTGCATCGTTTTGCTTAGAATAGACAAGCCTTGGTCTCTCCCCGTTCGCCATCCTCCTATTGTAGTGGGCCACCGATAACTTTCGTTGCCCCTCATCTCTTGGGAAATTCCCCTCCTTATCCTGATGTGGCCCAGCCTGCACTAACATATCCCGTAAAGCTCCATTCATATATTTTGACCTCTCACCGGGATCTTTTATGTTTTTTGCCTCTGAGTCGGATTTAGCAGCAGCACCACCACTGTTGTCAGGGACAGGGAGCGACGAATCTGGGTCCAAGATAGTAGGATATTCGCGGGCATTGTTTGAAGGTGTGACCGACCACCTGTTCTTGTCCAGCCAGAGAGCTGTCATCATCGGTGGAAGTGCATGGCTCGGACTCCTCCGGTTTGCCCTCCTCGCTGCTAGAATCAGCGAACGGGGGCTCGTCGTTCTCGGCGAATGAATGGCCTGCCCTCGTAGGCTTGTCATTCTCCACACTGATACATTTCACCAGCGAATTTCTTTGGTTTAGAGTGCCACTTTTCCCAAAAAATAAAAAATATTTAAAAATTATACACTGCTCAAAAAAATAAATGGAACACTTAAACAACACAATGTAACTCCAAGTCAATCACACTTCTGTGAAATCAAACTGTCCACTTAGGAAGCAACACTGATTGACAATAAATTTCACATGCTGTTGTGCAAATGGAATAGACAAAAGGTGGAAATTATAGGCAATTAGCAAGACACCCCCAATAAAGGAGTGGTTCTGCAGGTGGTGACCACAGACCACTTCTCAGTTCCTATGCTTCCTGGCTGATGTTTTGGTCACTTTTGAATGCTGGCGGTGCTTTCACTCTAGTGGTAGCATGAGACGGAGTCTACAACCCACACAAGTGTCTCAGGTAGTGCAGCTCATCCAGGATGGCACATCAATGCGAGCTGTGGCAAGAAGGTTTGCTGTGTCTGTCAGCGTAGTGTCCAGAGCATGGAGGCGCTACCAGGAGACAGGCCAGTACATCAGGAGACGTGGAGGAGGCCGTAGGAGGGCAACAACCCAGCAGCAGGACCGCTACCTCCGCCTTTGTGCAAGGAGGAGCACTGCCAGAGCCCTGCAAAATGACCTCCAGCAGGCCACAAATGTGCATGTGTCAGCATATGGTCTCACAAGGGGTCTGAGGATCTCATCTCGGTACCTAATGGCAGTCAGGCTACCTCTGGCGAGCACATGGAGGGCTGTGTGGCCCCACAAAGAAATGCCACCCCACACCATGACTGACCTACCGCCAAACCGGTCATGCTGGAAGCATAGGAACTGAGAAGTGGTCTGTGGTCACCACCTGCAGAACCACTCCTTTATTTGGGCTGTCTTGCTAATTGCCTATAATTTCCACCTTTTGTCTATTCCATTTGCACAACAGCATGTGAAATTTATTGTCAATCAGTGTTGCTTCCTAAGTGGACAGTTTGATTTCACAGAAGTGTGATTGACTTGGAGTTACATTGTGTTGTTTAAGTGTTCCCTTTATTTTTTTGAGCAGTGTATTTGCTTCCTGATAGTTTGTCTCTTAGACATGGTAGCAAATCTCTATAGATTACTTTTGGCTAAAATTATATCCACTAGTAGTAGCTAGCTAACATTAACAGGCTAGTTTAGGCTACTGCCTTAATCACTAATCGTCTTCGTCACACACAAACTTTCAAAAATACAATAATGTATTTGGCAGATTAATTTTTATTAATGTTTCACAATTGGATAAACCCATATAAACACACACATCACCATAGCTACCAAGGATAGTGGGAGTGAACTTGGGGAGAAGCGGGAATGGGGTGAGGGCGGGAACTGCAGCAATGCTATGAGCTGATGGCCGGGGTGCCGCGGGTGGTGAAGTAGCCAATCGGGTGCCGCGGGCGGTGTAGTAGCCAATCAGAGGCGCCGGAGGGCGGGAACTGCAGCAATGCTATGAGCTGATGGCCGGGGTGCCGCGGGTGGTGTAGTAGCTAATCAATTGTCAAAATGTCGCCTCAAATTCAAGTGCCGCCATAGGAGGCGGCCTAATCTTTCCTAATGGGAGGGCCGGCCCTGGCTTTATTGGACCCCTTCACTTCATCAATAGAGTATATTAACAGAAAAAGCTTATAACATGTTTGTAAATCTTACCAAGAGTCTTACAAGCTGACACCGTGTGCCCTATCCTCTCCTCTGAAGCAGTAGTGGTGAAGGTAAACATTACTAAAGCTAAGACAAGTATGATGTGTAAAACAGCTTTTCAAAGCAGGTAGAAAGTGGCTTTTACCCTTCATTCAAGTCCTAAGAAAGATGTGCTATACCTTTCTTTGCAGCACTTGAATAAGGCTGAGGAGTATTTTGCCATGTGTGTGTGTGTGTGTATCTCAGTTGGTGGTGTTTGGAGGAGCCTCACAGTCGTGGCACTTTGGCTGCAGCTCACTCTGCAGGACTTGAACACCCTGTTCTGGGGACCAGGTGACTAGCAGCTTCCAGTGGATGATCTCCTGCACACACGCAAGAATGTTCCTGTATAATAATAAACATGACGTCCGAGTTATGTTAAGACAGGTGGCAGAATGTTTTTAGTTACCTGGGAAATCATTTCATGCAGCAGGACATGGTAGTTGAACCTCAGCTGGTCCTTCTCAGTCTCCTGTTAAGGGAAAAACAGAACCAGGAACCAAGTGTGAGAAGGATGGACTGAAAGGGTGGGGAGTTAGGGGTCAATTTGGAATTGGGCAGATGTCTCCATGGTTACACTGAGTTACTGTCCGACTACATTGCAGACGCATGCCAGATCATACCACGCCTGGATAGGTATTTAACATATCAGCTAACCACATGGTATAGCAATCTGATGCCCGACTGCACAGTCGATGGCGTGGCACGTAACCACTGGTTGACGCAATGCAACGCCTGCGTATCTAGTCGGGCGGGAACTCGACCTCTCTTGGCTGCTCACCAGCTGTGTGAAGTTGGCCACCTGGGCCATGTTGTAAAGTGTGCTCTCATTGGACTCCCTCAGCATGATGAAACTAGAGGCCACACCCCCAAGGTGCCAGAAGGGCTTCATGCTGGGCTCCATGTGACCGTAGCTGTCTGTCAAAGAGACCACAAACACATAACGGTCAGAAAGACCACAAATGGACCACAGTCTGAACAAAAATGGCCATTTCAGTGGTTGTCATGTTTGGACATTATGCCAAGGCTGACTGAGTTGTGTGTGTATTTGTGGCTTTATACCTACCTGGTATATCGGTTCCTGAAACCATGTTATTGCTGGCTCTGTGTTGCTGGTAGAAGGCCTCTTCCTGAGCCGTGGTGTTGCTTTGAAGCAATCCCTCACACGAGGCCTGGACCTGGGGAGCACTCTGTCCCTCTCCCCCTGGAAAGAGGAGCTCTGCAGAGCACTGCCCCGAAACCTTTTTATAGTTGAGGTGGGGAGGACAAAATGAAGAATAAGAAAGGAATGGTGTTGCAGTATTTTAGGAGAAGAGAGGAAGATACAGGAGAGGGAAAATAGGTTGTCTATCTAACACAGGCATATTTATCACCGTGGCAGTGTAGCAATAGTTACAGAACACACCATGTATTTATTCAGTTCTGTTATCTGTGCAATAGTGAGTCACTCAGAGAATGTGAGTCAGATCTTACGTTACTGATAGTTTCCTGCATGGTAAGCTCCAGTTGATACTTCCTCATCTCTGCCACATCCTGACAGCCAAGGAGAGAGAGAGAGAGCAGAAGTGAACCACTTAATTAAAACAGTCGTCAAAATAAGCCCTATAATCAATAGGAAACCTTAAGGCACATAAATATGATATACCCAAGTCTGTTAATGTGCCGGCTGTTGATAACTGACTTTTTATCCGCACTGACCTCCCATATCCATCCCTTTCTTCAAGGATCCTTCCTTGCTTTGTAATATTAACTGCCCCCCCCCCCCCCCCCCAGACTCCCCAAAGTTAGCTGATCCTCCATCTCCACTCTTACCTCTGCGCTGCCGCTGTGTACTTTGCTGAGAAATATCCACCTGTAGGGTGAGCCGTAGCGGGTGTTCAGGTAGTGTTGGACCACCGTGGCTGCCCGGCGGGCAGGGTAGTGACTTGGGTTCAGCACGCCAGTCGTCATCACTTCCTCCACCTCCCTCACCTAAGCCACACCGGAGAGAAGAGAGGGGAATGAGAGCAAACAGGAGGAATGAGAGAGAGCAAGGAGGGTTGGGACAGTGTCTGCTCTGATGGGACTTTGACCTCTGTGGGTGCAGGAAGTCTTGTCCTGCCCTAGTTCTAGATAAGGAGACGACCGAGGGGGAGAATATAGAGAAACATAGTGAGTAAGGGGAGGGTAGAAAGTGTCAGAGGAAGAGGGAGGAAACTGTTCTTGCCTGTGCCTGGAAAGTCCGAGACTCCCTGCCTGTTTAGAGGCTGTTGCTGGCAGATACTCAGACCGCTGGAAGAGCAGCCACACGCAGGGGTAGAAACTTCCTGCTTCCTCCCAAGCCAGGAATTCAGTTAGGACCGCCCATTTTTAAAGTGACAGGCCACACATTTCCCCCCTCTCTCTACTATAACATAAAAGCATGGCAAATGACTATATGGCTACTTTGTTTGTAAGTATTGATTGTTTGGGCAACTATAGCGGTTATTTACCTAGCAATGCTTTGTCTCTGCAGGTTTGACTTCACCCATAAGAAGCAGTCTGGTGGTTCTGGGCAGTACGGTAAAGTGATAGGAGTTCTGGAACCTCTGGACCAAGAGAACTACACAAAAGTGGAGTTTGAAGACCAAACTGTCGGAACCAACATCCCCAAACAGTTTGTGCCGGCTGTTGAGAAGGTATGCATGTCTGAAAATCACCTAGGCCCTTGAGTAAGTGTAATTCTGAGGGGGGGGAAATATACATATATTTTTAAAATCCTGTTGTTTTATTCAGGTAGAAATTATAGTAGAACTCTTATCTCATACCCCAAGGGTGGGCAAACTTTTTGGCTTGAGGGCCACATCGGGATTTCGAAATTGAGGGCTGCACATATTAGATTAGTTTGTCAAAATCAATGTGGGCTACAAAAATTGCACACAAGTTGAAAATATATAGATCCATTATCCTTTCTAAACTTTTTTTTTTTTTTTACTCAAACCTCCCGTGGGCCGGATTGAACGGGCCTGCCTGCCATAGTTTGCCCACCGCTGTCAGTCATTCTCCATCTCCTCACTCATCACTCTGTCCTGCAGGGATTCAGAGAGGCCTGTGAGAAAGGCCCTCTGACTGGTCACAAGATCTCAGGTGTCAAGTTCCTATTGGAAGACGGAGCGAATCACATGGTGGACTCGAATGAGATCTCCTTCATCCGTGCGGGGGAGGGTGCTCTTAAACAAGGTGGGTGTCAACCAACCAGAATACACTGAATGCCTGTTGTTCTCCCTCTATACTTGTTCCATGCTTCTCAGCTTTTTGACAAACCTACTGAATGTCTCCTCTCTCGGTAGCCATGGAGAAGGCCAACGTTGCCGTGCTGGAGCCAATCATGTCAGTAGAAATTGTGGCGCCCGATGAGTTCCAAGGGACAGTCATCGCCGGGGTCAACCGTCGCCATGGCGTCATCAGTGGGCAGGATGGGGCGGAGGGCTACTTTACGCTGTATGCTGATGTGAGTTCAGCTCTGTCCTACTCATACTTCTTATGCCTTTTTTCTTTCTGCAAAGACAGGATAGGTTAAACGTCTGTCCAGTCACTGTGTATTTGATGGTTAATCTCCATTTCCTCTCCCCAGATTCCACTGAATGACATGTTTGGTTATGCCACAGAGCTCCGGTCCTGTACAGAGGTAAGGCACTGGCTGCTCTAGTCGGATGTCAAGACGTCAATTAGTCATAAAAATAAAGGATTATGCCATACATTTTCAATGATATTGAGTTTGTATTTCCATCCCCCCCCCAGTTAATTTCTTTGGACCAAAGTAATTAGTCTATAATCCTTTCTGGAGAACTGATGTGTGGGTATATGTGTGTTGTGTCCAGGGGAAAGGAGAGTACACCATGGATTACAGCCGATACCAGCCCTGTCTGCCTGGCACTCAGGAGGAGCTCATCAACAAATACCTGGAGTCAACAGGACAGCTGCCTGCCAAGAAGGAGAAGGGGAAGTGGAAGAACTGAGTGTGGACCACACACACACAATCACTGAATTGTAAACACATTGCAGTACTGCAATGGAATGCTTGACAAACACAAACCGCGCTCAACCAACTGTAAACATACTGGGCCCTGCCTTACCAAGGTGGGTGTTTTATATCGTATGTTCATTCAAAATGCTACAAATGGTCAGACAGATGACCAAGTGAATTCCCTTGATTCACCCTCGTTTTCCGTCATACTCTCATCCTAAAGTATCTATTTTATTGCGAAGTTTATTTCCATTCGGCCTCTGCTCTCCAGCAAACAGTCTTGTCCCACAGCCAAGCAGTTATTATGAAGACTTGAGGCGAGCTCAAAGTTTGGACTTCAACTTGAGCATGTATATTACCTGGTTTTGTACTATGTACAGCATGTTGTTATAATGATGATGATGATTAAATAAGATTGATCTAATACAGTGGTTCCCAAAGTTTTTATAGTCCCATACACCTTCAAACATTCAACCTCCAGCTGCGTACCCCTCTAGCACCAGGGTCAGCGCACTCTCAAATGTAGTTTTTTTGCCATCATTGTAAGCCTGCCACACAAACACTATACGATACATGTATTATTAAACATAAGAATGAGTGTGAGTTGTCACAACCCGGCACGTGAGAAATAGCTCTTATAGGACCAGGGCACAAATAATCAATAATTTTGCTATCTTAAATAAAACTTTATTGTTCATCGAAAATTGTGAATAACTCATCACAGGTTAATGAGAAGGGTGTGCTTGAAAGGAAGCACATAACTCTGCAATGTTGTATTGGAGAGCGTCTCAGTCTTAAATCATTTCCCACACACAGTCTGTATTTAGTTCTCATGCTAGTGAGGGCCGAGAATCCACTCTCACATAGGTACGTGGTTGCAAAGGGTATCAGTGTCTTAACAGCGCGATTTGCCAAGGCAGGATACTCTGAGCGCAGCCCAATCCAGAAATCTGGCAGTGGCTTCTGATTTAAATGACATTTTCACAGAACCAGAACCGCTTGTTTCGATGAGGCTCTCTTGTTCAGATCGGTAAGTGGACTGGAGGCAGGGCATGAAAGGCATAACGAATCCAGTTGTTTGTGTCATCCGTTTCAGGAAAGTACCTGCGTAATTGCGCACCCAACACACTCAGGTGCTTCGCTATATCACAGTTGACATCATCTGTAAGCTTGAGTTCATTTGCACACAAAAAAATCATGCAATGATGGAAATACCTGTGTTGTCCTTGTTAATGCAGACTGAGAAGAGCTCCAACTTCTTAATCATCGCCTCAATTTTGTCCCCCACATGGATTATAGTTGCAGAAAATCCCTGTAATCCTAGATTCAGATCATTCAGGTGAGAAAAAACATCACCCAGATAGGCCAGTCGTGTGAGAAACTCGCCATCATGCAAGTGGTCAGACAAGTGAAAATCATGGTCAGTAAAGAAAACTATAAGCTCCTCTCAATTCAAAAAACGTGCCCATATCATTGCATAGTGCAGAAAATACACGAGTTCAGGGACCTTGCTTTAAAAGTTAACCATTTTCACTGTAGTGTCCAGAACGTTTTTAAAGCTGTCAGGCATTCCTTTGGCAGCAAGAGCCTCTAGGTGGAGGTGGATGCTGCAGTGTACCCAAGTGGCTTCGGGAGCAACCGCTTGTACACGCGTTACCACTCCACTATGTCTCCCTGTTTTGGCTTTTGCGCCATCAGTAGATACCAACACATCCTGACCACCAAAGTCCATTTGATGTCACAAAGCTGTCCAGTACTTTAAAAAATATGCTCTCCTGGTTTCCAGAAGAGCTGTAATGCATAGAATTCACTGGCTTTTATGCGAAGCAGTAATTGTTTCAAAACATCTCCTGCCATGTCACTGATGCGTCGTGAAACGGTGTTTGATGAAGGCATTGTCTTAATAGTTTTTTTGGCCTTTTCCCCCAGCATTGTCCCAGCCATATCCGCAGCAGCAGGAAGAATGAAGTCCTCCACAATAGTATGGGGCTTGCCTGTCCTAGCCACTCGGTAGCTCACCATATAAAACGCTTCTAACCTCTTCTTATTAATGGTATTTGTTGCTTTTATACATCTCTTACTACCCGAAAGTCGTCTTAATTCTCGCTCAAAAAACTCCTGTGGCTTATTTTTTCAAATGGGCATGTTTTGTTTCTAAATGTCTGCGCAAGAGAAGGTTTCATCGAGTTGCGAGATAGTACTTTTGCACATATAACACACTGTGGCTAAGCAAAGGCAATACTCCCAATATAAGTGAACCCCAAATCAATGTAGTTCTCATCATATTTGCGCCTCTTCGATGGTCCAACGTCCCTGTCTGTTGTTCGGTGCTTTCCCGGGTAAGGGGGCAGTAGCTCTTCGGCTGCATCAGATTCACAACTGTCAGTGTCCATGCTAGCTGGGCTAACAACAAATGTAGAATTACTGATGCTAGCATTGGTTGTGCTCGTGGAAGCAGAACAACTTGTGTAGTAGCTGCTATGTGTGTCTATGGACGCGGGCCTTACTTTTTTTTTAACCATTTATCAATTTTCGCGCAAACGGAATGAGCAGCAGCTACGTTTGGCTACATACGGAGCGTTAGTGGAATTCCTGCGAGAGAGTAACGGTTAATGTGATTGGATGTTAATTATTTGACTAGGCTTCCTGTATTTGACATTGTGTTGTTATATCGCTGAACACTAGATGGTTTAATTTGATTTTTGGCAGTGAAACGAGGCTACTCAGGTGAGGGGGGAGGGTTATTCACCCAAATGTATAGCCCCGTTGGAAAAAAAATAAACGGACTGTTTGAAAATGTGAGGATTTTTTTTTTAACGAAAATAAAAATATGTATTTTATTTTTAATATGTGAATCACATTTTTTATCTAATACAATTGTTTCACCAGGGTGTCATTGTTCCTCCATTTACTTAGCAGATGGTTGTGTGGTGGTTGTGTGATGTTAGAATTTTGTTTCCTGAATTTGATATAATCTGGAAGACAGGAAAGCACAACTTGGTTGTGAAATACCTAATATGTATCACAACAAGAAGCTGGACAAGGTTAAGTCAAAGCAGTATTTTCATGCAAAACAAACTGGAAACTCATTCTGCATGTTATGTAGGCCTATACTGAGTCTATGCTGATGTGCCTCCTCTGAGTAGTGGATTCTAGGGGTTTGTAGCTCACTCACCTCTGTAGTTGTCTGTGTGTCCTCGCTCAGAGGAACACTGTTTGGGTGTTGATCAGACCCCACTGGTGGTCCTGACCCAGTTCTGACAGTCACTGTCGGGTTCCCATGGACCACGGTCGGAACAACCAGAAGGATAAGCAGCGTCCAGTCCATACTCCACACTGTAAGATCTGAAAACTAATGCCAGAGAGGATTGAGGAGTCATCCTAAGGAATGCAAACTGATCCAGTTCAGGGTTATGCAAGAGGAAGGATATGGAGTGAGAGGAAACAGACTGTCCAGACTCAGCTGCCTGTTCTGTTTACTCGGTCTTAATCAAAACAAACTGCTCTTCTGCAATTCTGAGTCTCATATAGGCCTACACATTTAACACCGAGTAGAGCTGTCCTCCGGAAAAGTTATTTCTTTAAAGGTGCAGTTCAGTAAGAAATGTGATATTCCAGTTTAAAGATATTTCCATGCTGAAGTTGTGAAAATAATGCTATTTTAAAGTAAGAGCTTTTTGAAGAGAACTCCTCGGGCCTCATATCAATATTGAATAGAAACTATTCAAAAATACTACTTAAACGGAATTTAGAATGGTCATACCCATAGAAAATGTGTGATTTATCAAACAACCCTACAAGCGTCATAAGCACACCAGTAGGAGGTAACCATTGATAAATACCAATTGTTCTCAGCCTCAGTGCTAGTGCACGACCTTGGCTGTTTGCATTTAGAAACGCTCCTAATTAATATATGGTCAAAACCATCCATTCAAAGCCTGTGGGGAATATACAACGCCATACTATGAAACACAAAGGCGCAACCTATAAAAGCTAATACATGTATTTTTATTTCAGACTGAAATAGAATGGGCTAGTGTCAGAGATTGAGTACAACTAAAAGGTTTTATTTGGCTCGCTCAGTTGTGGCTTGACCAGTACAAAAAAAAACATCTACAAAGAGAGGACCATTAGGACAACTCAAGTTGCTTTAGCAATGGCAAATATACTTGAGTAGGCAACACTCACCAATAAGCCATCCATCCTCAACCGCTCCCACCTGTAGGCGTATAGGCCAACAATGCTGTTGTGCGTTCCACCTAGCCACCTTATTCAGCATCGTCTTTTGGGCATCACATGCACATAAAGAGTGGAAGCCTTTTCTGTTTACATATAAATCGTTTTAAGATGGTGATTGTATGGGTTTGTGGGTGCCTTCTGTTGCTCCGTTCGTATTTGGGAACCCATTGATGGCATGATGGCAAAGAAACCCCTCTTGACTTCAACCTGTTGTGCGATGGTGTATGGAAATTGTATGCGTTGCTGTTCGTTTTGCTGATGATTGCATCCAAAACATTGGACCGAGGTAAAAACAGATTTAAGTTGGATATTCGCCTGTAGATTTCCTTACGTCCACCAACAGCAGTTAGGGACCGTCAACATAGTGACAAATCAACATTTTCACATTTCAATAGCTCTTTAACCATTACTCCTAAAACTTTCAAAACTGGTTCTAGTTAACCCGATGGCATAGACACACATTGCACACACTTTTCTTTTGGTTGGTTTACATCTCACGCTATTTTAAATAATTTATAAAAAAAATTGAAATTCAATAGCGCCTTGGTCATGTGACCCACACACCTCAAACAAGGTTCATAATGTACACTCAGTGGGCCTACACATTGGACACCCTTTTGTTTGTCCATTTGCATCTCATCAGACTTTTCACATTTCAATAGCTCCATAGTCTTATGACCTACAACCCTCAAACTACTTTCAGAATATCCACTGAGTAGCCTTATATGTAGCACAACCTTTGTTTGTCCATTTTCATCTCACACGATTTTACATTCATTTTCAATGTTTTTCAATGTTTCTAATTTCAATAGCTCCTTGGTCATGTGACCTACAACCCAGAAACTACTTTCAGAACATCCAGTCACTAGACTTATATATTGCACACCCATTTGTTTGTCCATTTTCATCTCAAAGAATCTCACATACATTTTTCAAACTTTCACAATTCAATAGCACCTTGGTCAAGTGACCTACAACCCTCAAACTGCTGTCAGAATATCCACTGAGTAGCCTTATATGTAGCACAACCCTTTGTTTGTCCATTTTCATCTCACACAATTTTACATAAATGTTCAATGTTTTTCAATGTTTCTAATTTCAATAGCTCCTTGGTGAAGTGACCTACTGGACAAACAAGGTTCAGAATGTCCATTGACTACTCTTCTATATTGCACACCCTTTGGTTTGTCCATTTTCATCTCACACATTTTTACATTAATTGTTCAAACTTTCTAATGTCAATAGCTCCTTGGTCATGTGACCTACTGGACTCAAACCAGGTTCAGAATGTACACTCACTGGGCCTACACATTGCAGACCCTTTAGTTTGTCCATTTTCATCTCACACGATTTTGCATGAATTTTGTAAACGTTAAAATGGCAATAGCTCCTTGGTCATGTGACCTACTGGACTCAAACAAGGTTCCGAATATACACTCAGTGGGCCTACATATTGCACACCCTTTAGTTTGTCCATTTTCATCTCACTCGATTTTACATTATTTTTTTTAAATGTTAAATTTCAATAGCTCCTTGGTCATGTGACCTACTGACCTCATCCAAGGTTCAGAATGTCCACTGACTACCTTCCTATATTGCACACCATTTTGTTTGTCCTTTTCATTGCAGGTGATTTTACATTAATAATTGTTCAACATTTTAATAGCTCCTTGGTCATGTGATCTACTGACCTCAAACAAGGTTCAGAATGTCCACTGACTACCCTTCTATATTGCACACTCTTTAGTTTGTCCATTTTCATCTTACGCGGGTTTACATACATTTTTTTACTTTTTTCATTTCAATAGTTCCCTGGTCATGTGATCTACTGACCTCAAACAAGGTTCAGAATATCCACTGACTAGCCTTATACATGGCACACCCTTTTGTTTGTCCATTTTCATCTAACACGATTTTACATTAATTGCCTGCTCTGTTCCCCTGAAGGACAGTGTCAAACACATCTATTCACTTGGGCCTTCTGCCTGGGGCCTTCCTGACCTCCAAGCAGGGCCCCATTGACCTGGTGACCTCTGACTCCAGGCCTCTAGGCCTACACTCCCTGCCCACCTGCCTGCCCTCTGGGCCTGTGAGTGTATAGCTTAGTCCCTGGAACTACAGACCTCCAGGCCTCCACACCTGCTCTCCCCACCCGGTCAACACCCTTCTCACTGGGAATCACCCATCACCGCGTTCCTGCCGTGAATCAGCCATTTCCATAACCTTGCCCACCGGGTAATCCGGGGCACCCACACTTAAGCACCCCTCCCCAGACACTAAGACGTCTATATTCCCGCTGTCGGGAACCACGTGCACCTGGTAACTCGAAACAGTCTCTGTACACCTGGTGACCCACCTGCTTTTTTTTTTCTCACTCAGAGACTAAGTCGGGCTCCCGAGTGGCACAGCTGTCTAAGATACTGCATCTCATTGCAAGAGGCGTCACTGCAGTACCTGGTTCGAATCCAGGCTGCATCACTTCCGGCTGTGATTGGGAGTCCCATAGGGCGGCGTACAATTGGCCCAGCGTCATCCGGGTTTGGCCGGGGTAGGCCGTCATTGTAAATAAGAATTTGTTCTTAACTGACTTGCCTAGTTAAATAAATGTTAAATAAAAAGTCCTCATTCCAACCTCCATGGCCCCCGTATCCGGTCGCCTCGGCTCGGACTCTGAGTAACCCCCGCCTTGATGGAGGCCTCCTTGTCCACCTGGTGACCCTTCGACTTCTACAGCAAGTCCCAACCTGACTCAGAGGACGGGCCGGGCGGATGGGCGACCACCTAGCCTCCTACCTATCCAGAGCCCCATGTCAATGTCTTACGCCTTCTACCTGCCTGCCTGGGCTCTCTCACACTCTGTGTCTGGCCTCTGGCCCCTGGCCCTTCTGCGTGCACCTGGTAACCCTTAAGTAAAGAAGGAGGATGGTGGAGGAAGATCCGTCCCCAACAAAAGCTTGGATCGAGGGCGAAACCCTGACCCAAAATCAGGTCGTCTATGAATGATTTAGCACCAGGTTCCCCACAAGCATGCGGTGCACATCAGGAGAGGGGCGGCAACTCATCCGGCCGCACCCCAACCTCGTCACGAACAGCTCTACTCACCTGCCAAAAGATGCAGACTATCCCGGGCCAACCGAAGATCCGTGGTGCTACGGTATCGTTACGTTTAGGGGGGATTCTGACAGAGGAGTTCAGTCAAAATCCCACAGATAGTAGCTTCGCACATATACCAAATGTGCTTGGGTGGTTTGAGTGTGACCGTGACAGGTGGGTATGCGCCTTTGAATTTCATCAAGTTGACATTCAGTGATCCGTGCCCAGTGGGAACCTAGGCTTCATCTGTCCGTTTTACGGGTCCGCAGCAAATCAATGGGCTTGGATGGTACTACCCACATCAGATGTAGGCCTCCCTCCCCAGACAAGCTGGAGATACCTCCAGATTCATGCAATGCCCTATCACTGCGGGGCCAATGGGTTTATTCTCCGCCTCGAGTCTCATGAGTGTTGGTGTCCTGTCAAGGTCAGGATTAGTTTACACTTCATTGAATTTCTTCACTTTGACATTCAGAGCACTGGACAGAAATCACATCGCGTCAACACTCACCTCAGGCCTTTGCGATGCTTTGTTTTAATTAAACAGTCAGATTCCCTCGGTCCGCACCAGTTCTAAGTCAGCTGCCAGCGCTGTAGCTGGGGAGATCCGTGAGAAGGGCCCGGCGCGCAGCCAGAGTCTCCGTCACAAACCACTGGACCCAACCACTGCACCCCAGCCCTTAAAGCCAATATTTATCCCGAATTTACGGATCTGACTTGCCCACTGAGTGTACATACCTTGTTTGAGGTCAGTAGGTCACATGACCAAGGAGCTATTGAAATTCTAAAGTTGACAAAATTCATGTAAAACCGTGTGAGATGAAAATGGACAAACTAAAGGATGTGCAATGTGTAGGCCCACTGAGTGTACATTCTGAACCTTGTTTGAAGTCAGTAGGTCACATGACCAAGGAGCTATTGAAATTTTACATTTTGAAAAAATCATGTAACATGAGTGAGATGAAAATGGACAAACTAAAGGGTGTGCTCCCTAACTAATTCAACTAGGAATACAAAATGCTGCTCACATTTCCACATGTTTATTAGCTTTGGAAAGTGAATTAATGTCCAAATGGTGAAAATAAGACCTGTGCAATGTTCAGCGCAATTTTTCTAACATCATGACACTTATTTGGAGTCTGTGGCACAAGTAGTTAGAAAGCTATTGAGGTTTGAAAGCGCGAATATCCGTTGAATATCCAATTTGAAACTGTCTTTACATCGGTAAACATTGGCTCATCAAGGACTGTGTGATGTCAATCGGAAAGCTCCGGTTGCCAAACACTCAAGGGTGGATAGCACTTGGATGTGCACCGGAATGGCATGCGTTTGCCTTTTTAAAGTAGGTCTTAAATCCTCACAAAAATAAAATAAGATAGGTTTTGGGAAACGATATCTGATGAGGCTATCTGTACTTCCTGCAGAAAAAGTCCCACCTGTCTCTAAAAACGCACTCTGCGAAATTCAGCGTGTGCCAGCCACCATATCTAACAACAGCAATATCAGCCATCTCTCATTCGATTTCCCATTATCTCAGTCTTTTATATTATTTCAACAATGGTTTCACTTTCACACCTACCTCTAATTTAAAAAAGAAATCCCGTACTTTACATGGATTATCGTAACAAACGCACTGATGTCGTCAAATTATACAGCATGTCAAAATATGTTGCATGAATTTACAATGGAAATATAATCCCTACAGACAAATAATTGCAGTCAAAATGCAGTTTAACTGCAGTATGCTACAAATACTGCGTCCAAAATAACACTTTTTTTAATGCTGTAATTTTACAGTGTAACTGTTAGAGTGCAGTTCAACTGCAGTACACTGCAGTTCAACTGCAGTACACTGCAGTTATTCTGCAATTACTGCTGTCCAAAATACCACAGTGGCTGCAGTTACTGCACTTTTACTAGTTTCAAAATTGAAATATTTTTTGTAAGGATGAAATCGAAAAATTATTACTCTCACAATTTCACAAATGTTCAATATATATGTTCCCCATTCTACGCTTAACAAGCAATTCCCTTATTCCATATATTCCACCAGTTGTCACTGTGCATACGCATGGTCGTGGCTGTGCGTAAATTTACATACAATCTCAAGCAAACGTTCATGTTGATAATGCCACGTTCATGTTCTAGTCCGAACTAGGAAATTCTGACATTTCCGACGTGCTAACTGGTTGTAGTTATACACGTACCGCATTTAACCAGTTAGCAAGCCGGACATATTAGAGTTTCCTAGTTCCAACTATCACCTGAACACGTGGCATAAATCTCACACTTTGCGTGGGAATGATCCCATGCATGGTTTATGCAGATTTGTGCCTACATATGATTGATAAATGAGGCCCATGGAATTTCAGCCCGTTCAGGTGGGATAGTTTTTGGGCCACAGCATGACGATCTGATTGGATTATTCTGACAAATGACCGCTCATCTTTTATTTGCATATGTATCATCCTACTTTGAAGGGATGAGCAGGGTAGGCTCTATAGCGCGTGTCAAACTCATTCCACGATGGGCTGAGTATCTGCGGGTTTTCGCATCCTTTGTACTTGATAGATGAATCAAGGTCACTAATTAGTAAGGAACTCCCCACACCTGGTTGTCTAGGGCTTAATTGAAATGAAGAAAAAAACAGAAACCTACAGACACTAGAGCTGTGTTCGAATACTCATACTAACAGCACTAACTGTACTATTTGTGACGATAATTGAGTATATAGTATGCTTATTGGTCATAGTATGATATAGTTAGTATGCCAAAAGTTTCCGGATGTTGTACTAAATTGGCCAAAATATTAAATATACACGCAGAGGACACTATTTCAGTACTTTGGGGCGTGGCTTCACATCGTTTCCAGATTTGAAGAAAATGGCGGAAAATATGCAGTCGAAGTACAACGAGAGGGAGTACAAATTCATTGCCTTAATTAATTTTGACAAATGTTAAACTGTAGAGCAATGTAATAAAGTAATGACTTTTCAAATAAGTTAACTTACACGTTATTATGGCTGATAATTTGATAGCTACTCTGTCCTTACGAACCACATAGCGTGTCATTACAGCAGTAACTTTGTTAGGATTTGTGTTTATTGCACTATAACCCAATGCTATATCACATGTGATATAATATTAGCAACTGTTAGCCTGGGCGCCTGGGTGTCTGTGTGTGTGTGCTGGAAGTAACAGTTAGCCCCAGATAAGTGTGCTGGGAAGCTGTGGTTAGCCTTGAACGAGAACAGTGTGCTTTGTATGCAGGTGCAAATAGCTCAGACAATGTTGCAGAGCTGTCTGACCTCAGTCTCTGGGGTGAGGGAGCGTAATCTACACAGCAACAGTGCCGGGACACCAAAAAGTGCCAAGAGGCTGGGACTAGTGTTAGCTATAATATTGTTATAATGCCTTCATTATTAAAGCAGACGTGGTTGTAACACTTTGCTGCACCCCACAGATGAACCAGTTCTGCCTGTGCCAGATACTAACCTTACTCCCACACACACACAGAGAGAGATGGCTGACACAAACCATTTATGAGCACTGATAAGGCAGGGGGGCGCTCTGACCTCAGGCGCCAGTTGCTGGTGTCTGCTTCAACATCTTGTCAATACAAGAGACAACCCAGACCGGCATGGCACTCAACGAGCATGCGCATGCATATACACACACACACACACAAACCCCTGTTTCAGGCGGGAGTTCCAAGGACAAAGAACACTACTGAGAACCAATGGAACATTGATATCAGCCTGAAGGGGACCGCCCTCCACTCACAGCGACCAGTCAGGAGAGCAGAACTACTAGAATCTAACTACGTCATTTCACTGTATAAAATGTATTGCACAATATGAGTCGGGGCTCCTCCTGCTAGCTCCCTCTGAGCTAAATGGACGAGCCCGTGCACGTGTTGTCAGATATCTTTGCAACTTATTAAACTGCCTTAAATATCATACCTTATCCACCTGGTCTAGCGTCTCAACTTGGTCTCTCTCTTCTAGTAAATATCATCTGATCTTTAACATGGTAGCAGAGGACGGTTTTCTAAGAACCTGAATTCGGTCCATAGGAGGATGATGAGAAGAGAGAGAGAAGTTGGAGACAAATCCAGAGAGACGGGTGACCTGAAAAGGAGCTGCCGGGGATTCATCTCACCTCAGGAATCTGATCTAAAAGTCGACTAAACAAAAGGTAAGCAGAGCCGGTTAAATCAAAAATCTGCATATTGTAATATAGAGATAACCAAATTTAAGATCAGTGACTGAGTGTGAGTATGAATTTCCGTTAAATTTATTATATAAGTTGCATACTGAGGCATTGATGCAAAGATATTTGTCATATAGTCTAAGAATGAAAAGAGATGAAATGAGTAATGAGAAATGATTGACCTCCGTAGAAGCGGGCCTAGTTGCTAGAACTAGAAGGATCCTGCACGGTTGAAGTGTCTGTTCAAGTTGTATCAGTGTCCGGGACTAGAAGTTAGTGTAAGTTGAAGATGTAAGTTGTTGGTAACCTCGTACACGCCTCGGACACCCTTCTAGGTAGCATCGGAATTAAACTGAGCTTGATCATTCGGGAGCTCGTGCTGAATTGGCAAATCCGGGTAAGGTTAATAACTATTTTTTAACTGGTCGCCGCTCGGTACCTAAGTCCAAGCCTGAGCTTTAATGTGGTGAGGACTTAATCCTCTTGGCCATGTTTTAAATTCTTGTGACAGGTATAACTATGTAATTATGTTTTGTTTGTAGTAAACGTTTGGGTTAAGGGGATTTACATGTTCCCAGAGACAAGGTATCTTAAAGGGGCACACTCATATATGGAATATTCAGAGTTTTATTTTCTGAGTTTTAATTAGACAAGGAAATTTTTAATTTTTAAAGATAAGGGGTTCTTTAATAGGTCTAGACATGGTATGGAACACGAATGTAAGGGGGTGTTGTAACCTTTGACCTGCATCATGGCTGTCTCTTGAAGTCTGATCAGCTTCGGGGGAGGGCCATGTAGATAATGCATTTGTGGTCATTTGGTATACTGGTTTTGAGGTAAATTAATATGTAAGGACTCTAGAAATTGCCACCATAGACATGTTTTTCTAAAAATCCATGAGTTTAGATGAAGCCAAACAGTGAGACATTTAGTTAAAATTTGGAAACAAAACAGTTGTTACAGACAGATAAGGGAAAGGGCAGACAGACAGGCCCTCCCTACACTGCTGAGACCTTGAAGGTTTGAGAGCAGAGAGGGGAGTTTCGGAAGGGGCGCCAGGACATGGATAACAGAATGGGTAGATAACAGTTACTGAATGGAGACATGAAAGGGGCGCTCCTACAATGATAATGTAGAACATAAGAATATTTTACTATTCTTACCTAAGTCATTATTTAGAATAGGTAAGGTTGTTACCTGGCTAGAGCCAGGTATCAAGAGGGGGATGGGTACATTGTGGTCTAGGATAGGATGGGGCCTATTGGATAATAAACTAATTATAAAAAAATAAATAATAATAATTAAAAAATAAATAATAATAATAATTAAAAAATAAATAATAATAATAATTATAGCTAACAAATAGGTATAGAAGTTAAATATATAATCAGATAAAACAAATGAGAAACTGGTGGTTAACCGAACCTGTATGTCCAGGATTTTATGCGTTACAGATGAATTAAAGGAGAAGGTGATTCACTTGACCTGGGGGCATATCGCACTTGGAGGGTGAGACACACTGGCACTGCCGAATGATCACAGAGTTAGGGAGAAGAACTGTTGCTAATAAAGCTCAGGGGTCAACTCCTTAATGAAGAATTCCCTGACCCCGACCTGTCATCACTGTGAACGTTCATAGAAGTGAAAGTGTTGCTTGATCTCTGGCTGATGATGTGTTCTCTGGGAGAGGGTGGGGTTTTACAGGACTGCTTGTAGTCCTGAGCTGTCCGATTAGGATACGATGGGGATGTTACCATCGCAGTACTGCCAGAACAACCACCAGTTCCAACAGACCAGGGATTCAGCCGGCCTCCTCCACCACTTCAAGACCAACTCCCACACCACCACCTAAGCTCTCCAATCTGGTACAGGTAATAAATGTAAAAGACATCTCAGATAGTGACCAATTGGGGACTTAAACTGAATATGAGGAAAGGGAGAATATGTGGTTGGCCTACAAAACAATAAATAGAAAGGACTGTGTCGTATGTGGACATGCCAGACCTATTCTGGCTGCTCACCCATTTGCCCTAAGTAATGGGGAAGGTTGGATGTGTACATTGGAAAGTTTAAGCCAAATTCAACCCTGTGTAAAACTCTGAGTCTTGTGTTCCCAGAAGTCCCTCCCCAGAAGGTACCGTGGGGAGTTAAGGCATATGGGGGATATTACAGCTGTATCACTGGTACAGGTAGGGGTATAGACTATGTGAGGCTCCCTACTACTGCCTGCATCACTAATGTCACTATTAACTAGAGGTGTTGCTGATGTATGGTGGATGTGTGGACCTGCCAGGCAGTTGACCCCCATTTTGAAAGGAAATTGTCGTTGCACATGTGTTTTGGCCAGTCTGATAACACCATTGCCTATTATTGAGGTTACAGCTAATCAACTTCTGGGAGCTGCACATGACACAGAGGCTCGGAACCAACCCAGGAGACGGCAGAGCCGAGACGCTACTTGGTCCGAGGGTACAGATAACATCCACACCAACCTCTTGGGGGTCCTAATAGGGGTCCCCCCACGAATTCCAGGCATTAAACAGAAATGATGGTCTGTGGCATCTGATGCCCACCATTCTTGGTCCAGCTATTGTTGATACTAAACAAAATGCCTGGATCAATTATATCTACTATAATCAACAATGATTTGTCAACTACACCCACACTGCACTTAGGGGGATGGCTGAACAATTGGATGCCACCTCTCGAACTGCTAGACAGAATAGGCTAGCACTAGACATGATACTGGCCAACCAGGGAGGTGTATGTAAAATGATTGGAGAACAGTATTGCAAGTTTGTCCCTAACAATACTAGTCCGGATGGGAGCATTTTAAAAAAAACTCTGAGTGGGTTGGTAAGGTTATCGGTGGAGATGGAGGGTCTTGCAGGTGTGGAGGAGAGTGGACTGTTCCCCTGGCTGGGTGGTTGGTTTGGTAAGTACACTACAATGATGAATACTGGATTTCGGTGTCCCTAGTTGTTGTTTTTCTTATGCTCATGTGCTGTGCTGCCTGTATCATACCTTGTTTGAAGAAGTCTGTTACAGATGTGGCAAGGACCTCTGGTATGATGCCGTTGCTTGATGCTCCAGTTGGAGAGGCTGATACGGAATCAAGCTTTCGCAGGAGAGTGGGCTTGACAGAGGAGGACCCTTGGTTTGCTGCAATTGATGTTGTCGAATGAATAAAAAGTGATGTTTGTCCTCCCTGTTGTGAAGGTTTGAAGTTCCCGGGTGGCGACGAGCCCACCTGGTACAGGTTGTATAGAGGGATGGACCTGAGGGTTTAACATTAATTTTCTCGTTTTTTGGTTAATAATGTGGGATTTTGGACTCAACAAGGCTTCGAGGCGGTCCATGGCCAATTGGCCGCTACATCCCTGATGGCATTTCAGAATAGAATCGCAGTAGATATGTTGTTGGCTGAGCGCGGAGGTGTTTGTGCCATGTTTGGGGAGCAATGTTGTACTTTCATTCCCAAAAATACAGCGAATGATGGAAGTCTTACCGCCGCCCTAGAGGGTCTTCGCACGCTTAATGGGAAGATGAAACAGCACTCCGGAGTGGACACTACTATGTGGGACTCTTGGATGGATGCTTTTGGCAATTATAAAATGCTTGTTTCCTCTATCCTTGTCTCAATTTCTGTTTTTGCCGCGATACTTGTGCTTTGTGGTTGCTGTTGCATTCCATGTGCTCGCACTCTGATACCCTATCTGCTATAGACCCAAAGCAGACCGATAGGGGTCAGATGTACCCACTCCTTGCTATTGAGGAAGCTGAGCCTGGGTATCAATTTGATGACTAGTGATGGCTAGAGGATTTACTATTGTCACGTCTCTGGTGAGACGTGAAGAGGGGGAATAATAAAAAAAATTGTTTGCTGACAGATTTTACTGTGGTCACGTCTTTTAAGACGTGAAGAGGGGGATTTGTTAGCTATAATATTGTTATAATGCCTTCATTATTAAAGCAGACGTGGTTGTAACACTTTGCTGCACCCCACAGATGAACCAGTTCTGCCTGTGCCAGATACTAACCTTACTCCCACACACACACAGAGAGAGATGGCTGACACAAACCATTTATGAGCACTGATAAGGCAGGGGGGCGCTCTGACCTCAGGCGCCAGTTGCTGGTGTCTGCTTCAACATCTTGTCAATACAAGAGACAACCCAGACCGGCATGGCACTCAACGAGCATGCGCATGCATATACACACACACACACACAAACCCCTGTTTCAGGCGGGAGTTCCAAGGACAAAGAACACTACTGAGAACCAATGGAACATTGATATCAGCCTGAAGGGGACCGCCCTCCACTCACAGCGACCAGTCAGGAGAGCAGAACTACTAGAATCTAACTACGTCATTTCACTGTATAAAATGTATTGCACAATATGAGTCGGGGCTCCTCCTGCTAGCTCCCTCTGAGCTAAATGGACGAGCCCGTGCACGTTTTGTCAGATATCTTTGCAACTTATTAAACTGCCTTAAATATCATACCTTATCCACCTGGTCTAGCGTCTCAACTTGGTCTCTCTCTTCTAGTAAATATCATCTGATCTTTAACACTAGCCTGAGTGCCGGCGATAGGCTGAGCAAAGTTTAAACCACGCTCAGCCTCCACTGTGATAGGCCAACAGACGGGTTGGAACTAGTCTGTCACAGTATAAGAACAGCTGTTTACTTACATCCTGCCAGTTCTCTGTTCTGCCCTGCGAGGTGATACAGAGAACCCGTATATACGAAAATTGCATTTACCATTTATCGCTTGAGTTTAATAAAAATACTTAAAGTCTATTCGGTGACTCTGAACCACATTTTGTCCTGATACCAGATTTGAATTGACGCAAATCCCTTATATACCGGTATGTTGTTAGCTAGCTACTTAACGTTAGTTGACTACTTATACATCAAACTTGCCAGTATATTAACTATAGGCTATCTAACTAACTACCCAATGTTTATTGCCATTATTATTCCCGTCAATCTTAGCTTAGCTAAATAGTATAGTCGTTGTGCGTTCTCAATGGACATTCGGGTGCTTTTGTAAATTCGCTCTGGCTATCTACTCCGATTTCAGAGGCCTCTCATCTGAGTGTAACGTAAACTCACCCCATTCCGTACAAATGTGCGTAACCGCGACATTCAAACGAGGCTGCAATGAAAACGAATGGGACTGTAGTGACTGTTGGCATCAAAATCCGGTGTGTGAACTACGTTTCGATTCAGCGTTGATTGACATGGTAATGGTCTAACAGTATTGGAGAATATGTTACAGTATGTTAGTATGGGTATTCGAACACAGTTTTGGCCTTCCATGGAATGAGTTTGACACCCCTGCTCTAGAGTCTAGAGACAATCCTATCTGCCAATCAGGTGTGTATGTAAATATATTTACATTTGTGTCAGCAAGCCCACAAGATTAGACTGAGAATTTCAATGGCAAAAGGAGGTTCAGGGGAATCATGTCATTGGGTTTCTATAGTAACAACTCAATTACACCTAAGCTGTGTTCAAATACCCATACTGTATACTACATAATTAATGAGTATATACTACATACTATATACTATTAGTTTATTTTAGTATACTCTAAACGAACGGTATCCTTTCAGTTGAGTTTACTAGCGCTTCGCCTGTCTACCAGAAGTTGATGCTGTTGCTATGCAACCTCTTGCTAGCTTGTTAGCATAACAAATTACTAGCTAGACATTTTACGACTTTGAGCGTGTTCGTACATTCAATCTGGAGTGCCCTTTGGGCGTTTGTAAATTCAGAGTGTTGTCACTTTGTCCGTTCGTAAATTCAGAGTGCATGCTGGACGCTCTGGCCGAGGAGTAGGGTTAATCCGAGCGTTCTGACCTCACAACGGCAGTCAAGCACCCAAGCTAACTGGCTAATGTTGGCTAGCTTGCTAGCTACTTCCACCTCACTCTGACCATTTTACTCGCCCTAGCAGAGATGGTGGTTTTCATGTTATCTAGAGCATTGGTGACTAACTGTGCTGCTGGCAACAATTTATAATTTGTTTTCCGACGTTTACTGACACCGGCCATATTCAACTCTGGGTGTTGAGCGTTCGTAAATTAATCGGAGTAGATAGCCAGAGCGAATTAACAATGACCATTGAGAACGCACAACGACTATACCATTTAGCTAAGAATGACACATAGTTAATATACTGGCAAATGCGATGTATTAGTAGCCAACAAACGTTAGCTAGCTAGCTAACATACCAATACATACAGCTGTAATGATGTGCTGCGGTTCATAAGGATAGCGTAGCTAACAAATTGACAGCCAACATAAAGTGTAATTTATTTGAAATGCGGCTGCATTTTTTCTGCCATTTTCTTGAAATCTGAAAAAGTTGTGAATCCACACCCATTTTTTGATGAATTGCATTATGGGCCCTAAAAACACGAAAACAGTGTACACTGCTTGTATACTTCATATTTTGGTGCATTTAGTACGACATCCTGGAACTTTTGTCATACTAACTATATCTATACTATGACCAATAAGAATACTACATACTGAATTTACGTCACAAATAGTACAGTTAGTGCAGTTAGTATGAGTATTCAAACACAGCTCTGGTGTAAGGGGTCAGGTGTGATGAATATCTGCAGTGAGCCGGTAACAGCCTTTTGGTTACTCATCTGCAACCTAATTTGGGTCCAGATTTCCTTGGCAGAATCTCAAATGTATATTGAGGATCTGCGAAGAGATTAATATTGAAACGAATGTGCTTGTATTTGCAGGTAATCGAGGAGAGGAGCAAACTCCTCAGTTTGCCTATTACCAAGTTGACACTCTCCTAAATATGGCAACCACTTATGGTTTCTGGGTTACGAGTCGAGGAATGGACGGACTTTGCACAATTTAAAATCTCCCCAAGACAGGCCTTTGTTTAATGTGTGTGATGGAATATTCAATGTGAGAGCGCACAATTTATTGATGGAAAAATGATTCATGAACATAAACTTCTCATATTTATTTTTATCCACTTCCACTTCTTTTCTGAGAACTGCCTGTTGAGATATAAGATATAAACAGGGGGTTTTGAAGTTAAAAGATTGAGGGAGATACAGTATGGTGATGGGTGTTGCATGTCCATGCATACATGCATACCATGAGGTGTCAGAAGGAGAAAGATCCCTGCTGAAACCCCCACCCCAGCATAGGCCAGCATACAGTGCCTTCAGAAAGTATTCATACCCGTTGACTTATTCCACTTTTTTTTTTTGCAGCCTGAATTCAAAATGGAAACAATTAAAATGGTCTCACCCATCTACACACAACACCCCATAGTGACGAAGTGAAAACATGCTTTTAGAATTTGTTGCAAATGTAATAAAAATTAAATACAGAAATATATAATTTAGCCTACATAAGTATTCACACCCCTGAGTCAGTACATGTTAGAATTCCCTTTGGCAGCGATAACAGTTGTGATGTGAGCAGTGGCAATTTTAGCATGTAAATCTTGATGGGGCAAAAAAAATAAACAAGTGGGATGCATGCCAGCAAAGCCACAACACAACACTAAACAATACATTCATTGCACTGTAACGGTGACAAACGGTGCCCACAAAGGGCCTACATAACACTGTCCCAACAGCAGTCCCAACATCTTACCACTGCTACATCTGGCTATCAGTGGAGCCTTGTCTGGCAGCCAAACAGTTCATTCAGCCTCATTTACTGCCTTTAAAAAAAAACATAGCTGATATGGCTGACTTGCTTGAACAAATGTGGTTTCTAATGACAATTGAGATGTACAAAGTCTGGTATAAGGGGACGACAAGCGGATTAGAGGCAATCCGTAATTTCGATTAAGAAATTAATGAACAAGCTTGGACCGACGTAGTCAATTTAGCTATTTGTTTGGCACCTTTGACATGTACAGTGACAGAATTCAGAACATGGGCCATTCTTACAGTGTTCTCCCTGTACACCAAGTCAAAACCGTAGGATAAATAAAAAGGGCATATAACCAGACAATGAAAGCTCTTACAATATTCAATGACTATATTTCTCTAAAACAGGTTATAGGCTATATGTGCACCACCAAGTCAGAAAAGTAGGCAAAATTAAGAGGGGTAAATAGACCACATTTTTAGGGTGAGGCACATGGGCTACTAACATCTTACTACACAACATACACTTAGTATTACTTTCTTAGCTACAGAATACATATCTCCCTGGTATATTACATTTATGCAGCAGCATACAAGACATTTTTGGACTCACCTTGTTGTACTTTGCTCACTTGAACAGGAAGGTGGCACGGCAGTCCTTCGTGGGCAAATTTTGTCATCCAAGTCTGGCATTCTCTGGATTTATGGTGCTTTCAAAACAGCTGGGAACTCGGAAAAAAACAAGGTCGAATCATGATGACGTCATTGATCTTCAGGTCGTAGCTCTAGAAAGAGGGCTGATTTACAATTTCCGAGTTGGGTGACCGTTCAAAACGCATTTTCTCAGTCGGAGCTCGTTTATTCCTGATTTCACAGTTGTCTTGAACTCACTGACGTCAAGTTTTCGCAGTTCCGAGTTAACAGTTTTGAGCACGGCACAAATCATGCTTCAGTGACAGCATGGCCAATGCTGAATGTTTATTATTTTAAACTTGGAAAAGAGCCCCTTAAACCCAGATTTGGGACCACACAGTCACTCCACTGAATAGCAGGCTAGTGATTGCTTTGCAATGCTTGCAGTTAACATTAGCCACTGTCACTGATTCCTTCCAAACCACTCATTGTTGAATTTGCGATTTTCAACTTGTTGTGTAATGTTGATGTCCAATGGCTGATGAGCACCGATGCGTTTTATCAAAAATGTCTCTTCAGTATTTCTCTTCATATGACAAGAATTAAAAAGGATTTGCCAGTAGATTGTTGATTCATGATGATGACGGCTAGCTAAGATTTTAAAAGTATGATGTTGACATGATCAGTCTAATCAAAGCTACTGTAGATATAACGTGGTTTGACATAATTTTATCTGTGGACAATGACCTTGAGCCTTCTTGGATGGGCACTTCTAATGTAACTCTATGGTAGCACCCAGAGAGCTAGAATTTCCTAGCTCTCCCCTTAGACTTGACGGTGACGTAGTGCCCTCGTGAGTGACATAACACTGAGCCAATCACGGCGCAATGCTTTGTATTTTCTGCTGGTTTGCCCCACCACAGAAAGCACTGAACTAGGCTGAAGCACCTGCATTTTGAAGCTGCCTTACTCAAGAAAACAAAAAATAGACCATGTTTGTATTCGGCTTTATTAACTCAATGATGTATATATTTTTACATTGTTTGCAAACTGATAAGTGAAACATATTAATGCTAAAATAACATGCAAAACAGGCAAGGCCAAAAAAACTAAATGTTTTTTTTTGCAAAAAATGTGGGGGCCTGAATGCTGGGTCGCCACTGGATGTGAGTCTTTCTGGGTAAGTCTCTAAGAGCTTCGCACACCTGGATTGTAAAATATTTGCACATTATTATTTTCTAAAATTCTTCAAGCTCTGTCAAGTTGGTAGTTTATCATTGTTATTAAATTATTGCATCTGAGCTCCTAGGGTGCAGCTCTCCTTTTCTTTTTTTAAACTGTAAATAGGCCACTCAGGAACATTCAATGTCGTGTTGGTAAGAAACTTGTGTTTTAGGTTATTGTCCTGCTGAAAGGCGAATTTGTCTCCCAGTGTCTGTTTTCCTCTAGAATTTTGCCTGTACTTAGCTATATTTTGTTTCCTTTTATCCTAAAAAAACTCCCTAGTTCTTGCCAATAACAAGGATACCGATAACATGGTGCAGCCACCATCATGCATTGAAAATATGAAGTGGTACTCAATGATGTGTTGCGTTGGATTTGCCCCAAACATAACGCTTTGTATTCAGGACATAAAGTTAATTTCTTAGCCACATTTTTTTCTGTTTTACTTTAGTGCCTTATTGCAAACAGGATGCATGTTTTGAAATTAAGTTAGTATTGTGGAGTATTCTACAATGTTGTTGATCCATCCTCAGTTTTCTCCTCTCACAGCCATTAAACTCGTACTGTTTTGGCCTCATGGTGAAGTCCCTGAGCTGTTTCCTTCCTCTCCAGCAAGTTAGGAAGGACGCCTGTATCGTTGTAGAGACTGGGTGTATTAAGACCCTCTAAAGTGTAATTAATAACTTCACCATGCTCAAAGGGACATTTCATTTCTGCCCATCTACCAAATAGGTGCCCTTCTCCGCTAAGTATTGGAAAAGCTCCCTGGTCTTTGTGGTTGAATTCATGTTTGGAATTCACTGTTCAGCTGAGGGACCTTACAGATAATTGAATGTGTGGGGTACAGAGATGAGGTACTCATTCAAAAATCATGTTAAACACTATTTTCATATACAGAGTCCATGCAACTTTTTGTGACATGTTAAGCACATTTTTACTCCTGAACTTATTTAGGCTTATCATAACGAAGGGGTTGAATACTTATTGACTGAAGACATTTCAGCTTTTAATTTTTTATTCATTTATAAAAATGTATGAAAACATAATTCCACTTTCACATTATGAGGTATTGTGTGTAGACCAGTGACACAAAATCTAAATGTAATCAATTTTAAATTCAGGCTGTAACACAAAAAACTGTGGTAAAAGTAAAGGGGTGTGAATGCTTTCTGAAGGCACTGTATGCTAGTGCTGGTTTTGCTGGTGACCAGCGTTTGTTGTTCTGGACGATTTGATGCTGGTGACCAGCTTATGCTGGGGTTTACAGGTATGCTGGTGACCAGCAAAACCAGCATCAAAGTGCTTAATTATTACTGATGCGCCAAAGGTTTTGTATAATTGCAGTGAGTCGTTTTGAAAGTAGTGCTCACGAGTCAAAAATGGGTCGCTGAAAATGTTGCACAATTGTGTACAGATCTGGCCTGCTGGCTTGCAAAGTGATGTTTAATTCCTATTGGAATCCAGCCAGATTGGGGATATCCAACATTTGTAACTTTTATTCATACACAATCTGCATTCAGAATGACTGCCTGGGTTAAAAATATGAATAAATGAGACTACCTACACCGTCTAAACTGGAACAACCACTTCAGTAACAGGTGAAAAAAATCCCCCAAATTTGATTTGTTTAGAAACATTTATGTTATGTATCTTTGTGTAACATAAGACTCATTAATCAATCAATGTGCATGCAAAAACACAGATATTGAAACCAACAATTCCCCCAAAAATCAAACTGCAATAGAGCATGCTGGGAAATATAACAATGATGGGTGTGGTTTTGCTGGTCAAACCAGCTCAAGGTTATTATAGTAAACTAAAAATGAAACTAAAACTAATCATGAAAAAAACAATGTATTCAAATAAAATAAAATAATTAACAAACCCATTTGAAAAACAAAAACTATACTGAAACTATTATCTTTGATTCCAAAATAAAATATAAAACCATTAATTATATTCAGATTTAGTAAAAAAAAAAAAAATTATAATAATAATAGGGGAGGGGGGTAGTTAAAAAATATACACCAAAATGTTCTTCAAAAGGTTCTTTGAGGATCCATTAAAAAGAGGTTTAAAGGGTAATTCAAAGAACTTATAGAGGTTCCCCCACAGTTTCAATATGAAGAACGCCTAAAGGATACTCCAGTACCCTTTACTTTTTAGATTGTACATGTAGTTCAACTCGTAAAATAACTTAATTCTGCAGTTCAACTAGTAAAATAACTCCATTCTGCAGTTCAACTAGTAAAATAACTCCATTCTGCAGTTCAACTAGTAAAATAACTCCATTCTGCAGTTCAACTAGTAAAATAACTACATTCTGCAGTTCAACTAGTAAAATAACTCCATTCTGCAGTTCAACTAGTAAAATAACTCCATTCTGCAGTTCAACTAGTAAAATAACTACATTCTGCAGTTCAACTAGTAAAATAACTACATTCTGCAGTTCAACTAGTAAAATAACTACATTCTGCAATTCAACTAGTAAAATAACTACATTCTGCAATTCAACTAGTAAAATAACTACATTCTGCAGTTCAACTAGTAAAATAACTACATTCTGCAATTCAACTAGTAAAATAACTACATTCTGCAGTTCAACTAGTAAAATAACTACATTCTGCAATTCAACTAGTAAAATAACTACATTCTGCAATTCAACTAGTAAAATAACTACATTCTGCAGTTCAACTAGTAAAATAACTACATTCTGCAATTCAACTAGTAAAATAACTACATTCTGCAGTTCAACTAGTAAAATAACTACATTCTGCAATTCAACTAGTAAAATAACTACATTCTGCAGTTCAACTAGTAAAATAACTACATTCTGCAATTCAACTAGTAAAATAACTACATTCTGCAGTAGCTTGGTGGTAGTTAATTACTTTTTGACATGTAGCAGTTTAGCTACTGACTGGACCTGCCTAATTCTCACTTGAAACATTGTTTTTGTGTTTAATAGGTTAAATGACACATTCTGTTAACATATGACCCAAAAATGATCTGTTCTTGCAATTTGTAGTCACATTTCAGATTTCAGATAATTTTTCACAAAGTGGATTGCCTGTAGTGAACTAGTTTTTAAAAGTAACTTTAGTTCAGTCAATTGTATTTTCCTTATGGCAGCTGTAGTGTAGCTTAGCTTATTCCAGTGTGAAGTGAAGTAGTTGGTCGGTTGGTAAACTATATTTTCAGAATAAGCCAGTAAATGAGACTGCAGCAGGAGGCCAGCAACTGAGTGTGGAACAGCTTAAAACATTCAAGTTGTGTTACTGAAATTGTGAGGTTCTGTGGTAGGCTTATTTCCTCTGAGGATGTGGCAGGTATAAAGCTTGGGATTCCAGTAATTAGCATATACAGTGCATTCGGAAAGTATTCAGGCTCCTTCCCTTTTTCCACAGCCTTACTCTAAAAATGAGAAACAAGATTCTCTGGTCTGATGAAACCAAGTTTGAACTCTTTGGCCTGAATGTGAAGTGTCACGTCTGGAGGAAACCTGGCACCATACCTATGGGGTGGTGGTGGCAGCCTCATGCTGTGGGGATGTTTTTCAGCGGCAGGGACTGGGAGACTAGTCAGGATCGAGGGAAAGATGAATGTAGCAAAGTACAGAGAGATCCTTGATGAAAACCTGCTCCAGAGCACTCAGGACCTCAGACTGGGGCTAAGCTTCACCTTCCAACAGGACAACGACCCTAAGCACAAAGCCAAGACAACGCAGGAGTGGCTTCGGGACAAGTCTCTGAATATCCTTGAGAGTCACAGCCAGAGCTCGGACTTGAACCCGATCGAACATCTCTGGAGACCTGGAAATAGCTGTGCAGCATCGCTCCCCATCCAACCTGACAGGGCTTGAGAGGATCTGCAGAGAAGAATGGGAGAAACCCCATAAATACAGGTGTACCAAGCTTGTAGTGTCATACCCAAGAAGACTTGAGGCTGTAATCACTGCCAAAGGTGCTTCAACAAAGTACTGAGTAAAGGGTCTGAATACTTATGTAAAGGTGATATTTCCGTTTTTGATTTTTAATACATTTGCAAAAATGTAATAAGTACATTTATTCTGTTCGCTTTTGAGGGTAAAATGACCATGTTTCTTTACCGCTGTTTTGATTGTTAAGTTACAAAACATCTCCCGGAGTCTGCACATCGCGAAAAGAAGGAAGCCAGATTGAGCCAGTGCTTATGTTCGGTATCACTTTTTGGTCAAGTAACTTAGCCTAACCATCCGCTTGAACATCATGAAAGACAATACTTTGTGCTGGTTACTTACTGGATATCTGAGAGAGAACTTCTGGAGACGTCTCCCGCCCCAATGAAGGTAAATACCGCGACCCGTATATTAAAGCAATAAGGCCCGAGCGGTTGTGGTATATGGCCAATATTCCACGGCTAAGGACTGTTCATATGCACGACGCAACGCGGAGTGCCTGGACACAGCCCTTAGCTGTGGTATATTGGCAATATACCACAAACCCCTGAAGTGCCTTATTGGTTACCAATGTATGGTTACCAATGTAATTAGAGCAGTAAAAACACCTTTTTGTCATACCCGTGGTATACGGGTCTGATATACCACGGATGTCAGCCAATCAGCATTCAGGGCTCGAACCACCCAGTTTATAATACGAGATCAGTTGTTATTTTGTAACGTTAATTCAACTGTAACAATTTACAGCACCAACTGTAACTTTTGCCTTTTTTGTTTTGTTATGATTGTAATGGCTCCTGAGTGGCGCAGCAGTCTAAGCTGCATCTAAGTGCAAGAGGTGTCACTACAGTCCCTGGTTCAAATCCAGGCTGTATCACATCCGGCCGTGATTGGGAGTCCCATAGGGTGGCGTACAATTGGCCCAGCATCGTCTGGGTTTGGCCGGGGTGTAAATAAGAATTTGTTCTTAACTGACTTGCCTAGTTAAATAAAAAAGAATGGGCTGAATGTCAGGTGTTCCATTTCAATTGCATTTAAAGTGGTTATTTTGATACACTCATATTTATCCAGTAGCTAAATGCAACTTTTTCAATTGAATAATGTTTCAAGTCTATGCTATTTTATTATGACAATGTAGCAAACATGTTTTTAGTGTGAAGAGAATTGTATGGGGTGCTTTTTGAGAAGGCTACATGCATAGGCTAACTATCATCTGAGCCTTACCACTCTTTGCATCAAGAGTCCATAACTAGCTAGTATTTCAGTCACATAATACCTTGAACCCTAAACTCACAACTACAGCATTTGTTGACCCCTGTGTTTTTGTCCTTTCAGGACCTGAGTGGTGGGACAGGGGTGTTCTCAAAGTGATGGTGAAACACAGCTCACTCCCAAATATCTAGCCTCAAAGACCTGAGCAGGAGGAGACTCCTGAGTTGCCTCCAGAAACCCCCACACCTGACAAGGGCCACCTGGGCTTCCCTGATCCCATCAGTCATCTTCAGGGTTACCCCTACCTGGGCTTCGCTGATCCCATCAGTCATCTTCAGGGTTTTCCCTACCTGGGCTTCGCTGATCCCATCAGTCATCTTCAGGGTTTCCCCTACCTGGGCTTCCCTGATCCCATCAGTCATCTTCAGGGTTTCCCCTACCTGCGGCATCCCAACAGAGCATGTATGAGCTGGCCTTTAACAGTTGAGAGGGCTTTAGGTAGGACGATACTTTGAAAGGTTTTCCATAGTTCTTCCTTTGGCTCATACATACATTTAAGTCATTTAGAAGACGCTCTTATCCAGAGCGATTTACAGTTGAGTTCTTACATTTCATACTTTTTTATTGTTCATACTGGTTCCCCGTGGGAATCAAACCCACAACCCTGGTGTTGCAAGCACCATGCTCTACCAACTGAGCCACATGCTTGCTCATATTATGTCCTCACATAGTGATGTCCCACGGTGATGACCCCCATTCAACTGAACACTGCTGGGAGGAGGTTAACTTGAGCTACTTATGCAGAAGGAAACCAACAAAGGCAATTCAGAAACCCCCATCCATTTTCATTCATTCCAGGTCCTCTAAATTGCAATTTAAACCTATTTGATTCTAAGCAAACAAACAGCTATTTGAAAATGAGAATGAATAGCCTAAGGGACATTAATTGACAGTTGGAATTTAATCCTGATAGATTGATGGAAGGAAAAGTGCAAGAGAAAAAACCATTAAATGGCCATGGGGAATTCAGTGTGTGCTACAAATCAATTGGTCCAATAATCTGTTATCTGTGAAACCAGGGATCGGGGGCAGGTCCACGGCGGCCAAACTCACGGTGCGCGTAATCACTATAGCAGTAAGGGAGGGGAGGTTAGAGGACGGTCAGTGCAGGCCAAGAGATGGATTCGATTTCTCTCGCTCTCCCAGTGCGAGTGGGGCATGCGGTATCTTTGTAGTCAGGGAGGGATTTCTCTCGCTCTCCCAGTGCGAGTTGGGCATGTGGTATCTTCGTAGTCAGGGAGGGATTTCTCTCGCTCTCCCAGTGCGAGTGGGGCATGTGGTATCTTTGTAGTCAGGGAGGGATTTCTCTCGCTCTCCCAGTGCGAGTGGGGCATGTGGTATCTTCGTAGTCAGGGAGGGATTTCTCTCGCTCTCCCAGTGCGAGTGGGGCATGTGGTATCTTCGTAGTCAGGGAGGGAGTTCTCTCGCTCTCCCTGTGCGAGTGGGGCATGTGGTATCTTCGTAGTCAGGGAGGGATTTCTCTCGCTCTCCCAGTGCGAGTGGGGCATGTGGTATCTTCGTAGTCAGGGAGGGATTTCTCTCGCTCTCCCAGTGCGAGTGGGGCATGTGGTATCTTCGTAGTCAGGGAGGGATTTCTCTCGCTCTCCCAGTGTGAGTGGGGCATGTGGTATCTTTGTAGTCAGGCAGGGATTTCTCTCGCTCTCCCAGTGCGAGTGGGGCATGTGGTATCTTCGTAGTCAAGGAGGGATTTCTCTCGCTCTCCCAGTGTGAGTGGGGCATGTGGTATCTTCGTAGTCAGGGAGGGATTTCTCTCGCTCTCCCTGTGCGAGTGGGGCATGTGGTATCTTCGTAGTCAGGGAGGGATTTCTCTCGCTCTCCCAGTGCGAGTGGGGCATGTGGTATCTTCGTAGTCAGGGAGGGATTTCTCTCGCTCTCCCAGTGCGAGTGGGGCATGTGGTATCTTCGTAGTCAGGGAGGGATTTCTCTCGCTCTCCCAGTGCGAGTGGGGCATGTGGTATCTTTGTAGTCAGGGAGGGATTTCTCTCGCTCTCCCAGTGCGAGTGGGGCATGTGGTATCTTCGTAGTCAGGGAGGGATTTCTCTCGCTCTCCCTGTGCGAGTGGGGCATGTGGTATCTTCGTAGTCAGGGAGGGATTTCTCTTGCTCTCCCAGTGTGAGTGGGGCATGTGGTATCTTCGTAGTCAGGGAGGGATTTCTCTCGCTCTCCCTGTGCGAGTGGGGCATGTGGTATCTTCGTAGTCAGGGAGGGATTTCTCTCGCTCTCCCAGTGTGAGTGGGGCATGTGGTATCTTCGTAGTCAGGGAGGGATTTCTCTCGCTCTCCCTGTGCGAGTGGGGCATGTGGTATCTTCGTAGTCAGGGAGGGATTTCTCTCGCTCTCCCAGTGTGAGTGGGGCATGTGGTATCTTTAGGTTTTCCTAGCTTGTTGTGGTCCTGGCATACATTTCCCACATTTAGGCCTATGAAACTAACTCAGTGTTCCATCTCCTCAAGCTCCATCGCTCCCCTCCTGTAACTGTAAACGTGTTTGTAAGAGCAGAAGTTCAAAGGTCATACAACAAAATAGGGCAATGAGTGTTGGATAGAAGGACTCAGAGATCCTATCTTAACTTAATATTTAGTATAGCACATATCTTTATTAATTACTCTGGCCAGGAGACCTTATTTCCAGAGTAAAAAAGATAAATCGTTTTTTTTCTCTCCCATTGCAATCCAATTTTTGTTTAGCGCTCATTGCAGTGACAGATTATAACTTCTCTTACCAGTTCCACCTCATTCTGATTCTCCCCATCTTACCTACCCATTTATCCCTGGAATGAGTAAATTTAGAGAACACCAGTTAGTGGGATAATGTCCTGGAGATAAAAATGTAGAGAAAATGAAGGGGAGATTGACTAGCAGAGACTGACGTTAGGTAACATAGTAGAATAAGCACCAGATACCTGCATGTGTCACATTGTTCTCCTCCTTAATTGTAGTCATTTACATTTGGACTGCGGCTCACTGCTAATAACGGGACGTAACTGCAGTGTGTGAGGCTGAATTCATTTGCAAAATGAAGGACATTTTCTGGCTGGTCGATAGAATGTCCTTACAAAAGACACATTTAGGTGGATTGCTACATTGAAATAGTCTAATCTGCAGTCATGCAGACCTATATAGCGAGAAATATAGAGAGAGAAGAATAAAGTGATAGAGCGTGAAAGTGCGAGAGAGCGGGAGAGGAAGAGAGGGTGATAAGAAGCTGGCGGGAGCGAGAGAAAGAGTGAGGGATAGATAGTGTGAACGTGTTAGAGGGAGGTAAAGCGAGAGGGAGTGTGTCTTCTTTTTGTGTTTAATTAAGAGGTAAAAGCCAGGTCATGGCAGGATAGATTTTCTTTTAGCAGCATCGCAGATATTGAGATGAGCGTGATGCAAGACTTGGCTCTTATACAATCACACAGAGTATCTGTTCATGTGCACGGGTGCGCTTCACACCACTACAACGTGGTAGCTACGGGACCAAAACAGTGGAGAAGTTTAGCCTCGCCCTTCTACATTCCTTTTTTTGAATTTTACCCCCTTTTTCATGGTATCCAATTGTTAGTAGTTACTATCTTGTCTCATCGCTACAACTCCCATACGGGCTCGGGAGAGACGAAGGTCGAAAGCCATGCGTCCTCCGAAACACAACCCAACCAAGCCGCACTGCTTCTTAACACAGCTGGCATCCAACCCGGAAGCCAGCCGCACCAATGTGTCGGAGGAAACACCGTGCACCTGGCGACCTTGGTTAGCGCGCACTGCGCCCGGCCCGCCACAGGAGTCGCTGGTGCGCGATGAGACAAGGATATCCCTACCGGCCTAACCCGGACGACGCTAGGCCACGGCTGCGACAGAGCCTGGACGCGAACCCAGAGTCTCTGGTGGCACAGCTAGCCCTTCTACATTCCTAGTTGTTGAGGAAATTGACCTACTACGTCATCTCGCTGAGTCTACCTTTTAACCTAACCTATGACCTGACCCATCACATTATGCATCATTGCCCCACAGTGGCAAGAGGTGACATCCCAAAAAACGAACTATACAACACATAAATGTCTCCTAGCCTCCCACAGACTACTTCCTGTCCCTAACACAAAACCGAAGTAATATAAAAAATATATAAATATTTTTATAAAACTTACTCAAAGAAGTGGGGATTCCTTAAAGTGTTGGTTGTCATTCAACGAAAGACGACTAGTTTACGTGCACAATTTTTTACTTGAGAAATACTGCACCAAACATCTTAGATGTAAAATTGCACAACTAACACCTCCCTGGTATAACCATAAAAATGACAGATTTCTTGATTTATCTTAGATTCATTCATACTATTTTGTACTATACTGGCTGTTGTTGATACAGCATCTCAAGTGGGACAAACAGCAATATCACAGTTCTATTTTTTTTCTTGTTTTTCTAGCAAAGGTCTTTTTAAGGGAGTATGCGATTCAGAGGTCTGCTAGGAGCAAACTGAACCTAGTACGCGGGCGCCTTTATGGTCATGTATAAAACAAGGGTTAGTTGACAAAGTCACAAACGATGCACACTCTTCAATGGGGCAGAAGTTTGTGTGTTGTGATTAATTCTGAATGGCCAGATGGCTAGCAAGAAACTTCCATGTGGGGTATCGTAGATGGCTCATTTCAGCTAGTTTTATCTTGTTCTTGATACCCTGTTGTTTTGACTGATGTCACATCTATGCTAATATGGCAAAAAAAAATGCTAGCTGGCTAACCAAGAACTGTAATGATGTATTTGAGACAAGTGCTCATTGTTCAACTGTATATTTGGAGACTAAATCTAGTTTACATGTCAACAATCTAAGGGTGCGTTCGTAAATTCACCCTGGCTATCTATGCCGATTTCAGATCGCTCTTGTCTGAGTGTGCCAGAGCGCAGAATAACTGATGAATTTACGAACGCTCAACACCCATCGAATATGGCTGGTGTCAGTCAGTAAACACCTGCAAAAAAGCTTAAATTGTTGCCAGCAGCACAGTTAGTCACCAACCCTCTGGATAACATGAAAACAGCATAACCAGCTCTGCTAGGCCAAGTACAATGGTTCTCTCATTTATGTCTGGAAGTAACTAGCTAGCTAACTTTAGCCCATTAGCTTGGGTGCTTGACTGCCATTGGTAGGTCAGAACGCTCGGATCAACCCTACTCCCCAACCAGTGTCCAGTGTGCGCTCTAACACTGAGTGAAACGCTCTTAATTTACAAACGTCCAGAGCGAATTTACGAATGCACCCTAAGCCAACCCGGTCTATTTTGCCACATAGTTGCGCACGTCAACCAACCTGTCTATAACGTCATCGAAATGTATTAATGAACATTGAAACTACCCCCCCAAAAATTATACAAAAATAAAACAAATGACCACAAAATTGAATAATACACTTTAATCAAATATCTTTTTCATCAAATGTTATACTGGAATGTTATGATTCCCTTTCTTTACAGTTAAATGTCCCATCTAGCCATCTTCAAAACCCATTATCCAACCAACCACATTGAAATTCCAGGAATACAAACAAAACATAAAAACAAAAATGAAACCACTACATGTTGTTCTTATGATGAAGTGGACTTTAAAGGAGAGCATTCGCCCATCATGGGAGTAAATGACTGACTGGAGTCATGAGAGGGAGGTGGTGTCACTGGCAGCAGAATCACCCTTGCAATAGGACCAAAGCATTCCTTCTATTGATGTTGGTTTGATGACTGAAGGCAGAAGACAGAACTGATATGGACCACAGTATACTGATCGGATCTCCCTTTTTAACAACAGAAGTTTGTAAATAGTATTGAGCTTTTAAAGAACTCCTATAGCCACAAATGCAGTGGTTAGCCTTGTGAATTGGCTGTTTTCATGGTTTGTCTTTGTCTGGTTTTCAATAACTATGCCTATGTTGGGAAGAGATGAACTTGAGATGAGTAGAATTTTGAAAAGGGGGAAAGAAAATGCCAAAAACCATTTACAGTGCTGATGTTTACTGCATTTCTTGGTATGTTTACAGAACACAAAAGGACAAGTTAAAACGCAATGAGAGAACAGGTTAATGTCAACTGCTAGAGGACTAGCTGGACAGATCTACGCAACCATATTGGATGCTTACTCTTTTCAATCTTAAGTGTCTTAATACCACAGTCAACACCTGAAGCTACATATTGAGATCAACCAATCTAATAATAAAAAATTAAAAACTGCCTTTAGTGGGTAAACAGGCGGCATTAAAATTGGTTTCTGGTGAACCTGTAGTTATGATTAAAAAACAAACATGAAAGACCACTTGAGTAGTCCTGCTTTCTTAAATCTGGTCCAATGTTTAATGTTCAATGTATAAAAGACTAAATGGCTCTGCTAGAGGATGCATGATTCTTTGGGGTTGGGGATGACTAATTTCTCAACCTCAAAAGTAGGGCGATGAACCAGCTGAATACTGACCAGCTCCTCAGCCACCAGGGTCATGTTCATTAGGCACCAAACGGAAGAAAACTGACTGAATCAGGGAGGGACTACCTGGACTTGTAGAATTAGAAAGGCTCACTTTAGTTTTCCGCAAACGAGAAAGGATACGTTCTTGTTGCAAAACGGTGGGATTTTTTCTCTCCCTGTCGTGCGTCCTAACGAACACGTCCCTGATGCTTGTTTGTAGCTAGTACCGTCCCCCCCACCACCACCACTTAATCAAGAGCACCACCCATCTCCCTCCTCTGCTGCCAATTTAGTCATGGTTTGACTTCCCGCCTCTCCTCGGGCAGACAACAGCATGTTTCACTGCCTGTTAAATTTAATTATATATATATATATACACACACACAGTAGATTTTTCTCTCCCATACAAACATAAATACACCAATACTGCGCTCCGCCGCCAGAGGGGCTTTTGAAGAGTTGAGTCCTGTTGATGTGTAGTCTCAAATGTTACACAGGCGGGCAAGTATTTATTTTGTCTTCTCCGGAGCTTTGACGTAGATTTTTTACAGGATCTCGTATTTGTCGACGAGGAACGAAGTTTCTAAAGAGAATTTTACTGGTGCGTCTCCTTCTACGTGAGTCACTTTGGCAACCTGAGGGAATAGGAGAAAAAGGCAATGTGATGAATGAAATTTTAGGACCACTATTGTTTTCACTATATATTTTACCTCTTGGGGATGTTATTCGAAAACATAATGTTAACTTTCACTGCTATGCGGATGACACACAGCTGTACATTTCAATGAAACATGGCGAAGCCCCAAAATTGCCCTCGCTAGAAGCCTGTGTTTCAGACATAAGGAAGTGGATGGCTGAAAACGTTCTACTTTTAAACTCGGACAAAACAGAGATGCTTGTTCTAGGTCCCAAGAAACAAAGAGATCTTCTGTTAAATCTGACAATTAATCTTGATGGTTGTAAAGTCGTCTCAAATAAAACTGTGAAGGACCTCGGCGTTACTCTTGACCCTGATCTCTCTTTTGACGAACATATCAAGACTGTTTCAAGGACAGCTTTTTTCCATCTACGTAACATTGCAAAAATCAGAAACTTTCTGTCCAAAAATGCAGAAAAATTAATCCATGCATTTGTTACTTCTAGGTTAGACTACTGCAATGCTCTACTTTCCGGCTACCCGGATAAAGCACTAAATAAACTTCAGTTAGTGCTAAATACGGCTGCTAGAATCCTGACTAGAACCAAGAATTTTGATCATATTACTCCAGTGCTAGCTTCCCTACACTGGCTTCCTGTTAAGGCAAGGGCTGATTTCAAGGTTTTACTGTTAACCTATAAAGCGTTACATGGGCTTGCTCCTACCTATCTTTCCGAGTTGGTCCTGCCGTACATACCTACACGTACGCTACGGTCACAAGACGCAGGCCTCCTAATTGTCCCTAGAATTTCTAAGCAAACAGCTGGAGGCAGGGCTTTCTCCTATAGATCTCCATTTTTATGGAACGGTCAGCCTACCCATGTGAGAGACGCAGACTCGGTCTCAACCTTTAAGTCTTTACTGAAGACTTATCTCTTCAGTAGGTCATATGATTGAGTGTAGTCTGGCCCAGGAGTGTGAAGGTGAACGGAAAGGCTCTGGAGCAACGAACTGCCCTTGCTGTCTCTGCCTGGCCGGTACCCCTCTCTCCACTGGGATTCTCTGCCTCTAACCCTATTACAGGGGCTGAGTCACTGGCTTACTGGTGCTCTTTCATGCCGTCCCTAGGAGGGGTGCGTCACTTGAGTGGGTTGAGTTACTGACGTGATCTTCCTGTCTGGGTTGGCGCCCCCCCTTGGTTTGTGCTGTGGTGGAGATCTTTGTGGGCTATACTCGGCCTTGTAAGTTGGTGGTTGAAGATATCCCTCTAGTGGTGCGGGGGCTGTGCTTTGGCAAAGTGGGTGGGGTTATATCCTTCCTGTTTGGCCCTGTCCGGGGGTATCATCGGATGGGGCCACAGTGTCTCCTGACCCCTCCTGTCTCAGCCTCCAGTATTTATGCTGCAGTAGTTTGTGTCGGGGGGCTAGGGTCAGTTGGTTATATCTGGAGTACTTCTCCTGTCTTATCCAGTGTCCTGTGTGAATTTAAGTATGCTCTCTCTAATTCTCTCCTTCTCTCTCTCGGAGGACCTGAGCCCTAGGACCATACGTCAGGACTACCGGGCATGATGACTCCTTGCTGTCCCCAGTCCACCTGGCCTTGCTGCTATTCCAGTTTCAACTGTTCTGCCTGCGGTTATGGAACCCCTACCTGTCCCAGACCTGCTGTTTTCAACTCTTAATGATCGGCTATGAAAAGCCAACTGACATTTATTCCTGATTACTATTTGACCATGCTTGTCACTTATGAACATTTTGAACATCTTGGCCATGTTCTGTTATAATCTCCACCCGGCACAGAAGCCAGAAGAGGACTGGCCACCCCTCATAGCCTGGTTCCTCTCTAGGTTTCTTCCTAGGTTTTGGCCTTTCTAGGGAGTTTTTCCTAGCCACCGTGCTTCTACACCTGCATTGCTTGCTGTTTGGGGTTTTAGGCTGGGTTTCTGTACAGCACTTCGAGATATTAGCTGATGTACGAAGGGCTATATAAAATAAACTTGATTTGATTTGAAATGCAGGGATAGCAATGTCAGCAAGAGCATTGTGTTCCATCAATGACTGTAGGCCTAAATGTGCATAGTTAGTAAGCGTCAATGTAAAAAGGGGGAACTTGCCTGTATGTCGCAGTAATTGCGTATGGATACGAAGGACACGTTGACAGGGAAGAAGTCGTTGGGTTGCCCGGCGATACTGAACTCCAGGCTGCCGCTTTTGTTTTTGGCATCTATGACGGGTAGGCTCCACTCTAGAACATTCCGTCTGCTGTCGTGCTTATACTCCCCATCCACATCTCCTACCACAGGTGCCCCAACTCCAGACCTACAACCAGGAAATACACCCATGTACTGTGAACAACGCAACCATCAACTTTGGGCTGTCTCTTTTGAGCTGTCTCTAACTCAATGATCGGCTATGAAAAGCCAACTGACATTTACACCTGAGGTGCTGACCTGTTGCACCCTCTACAACCACTGTGATTATTATTATCTGACCCTGCTGGTCATCTATGAACATTTGAACATCATAGCCATGTTCTGTTATAATCTCCACCCGGGAACAGCCAGAAGAGGACTGGCCACCCCTCAAGAGCCTGATTCCTCTCTAGGTTTCGGCCTTTCTAGGGAGTTTTTCCTAGCCACCGTGCTTCTACACCTGCATTGCTTGCCGTTTGGGGTTTTAGGCTGGGTTTCTGTACAGCACTTTGACATCGGCTGATGTAAAAAGGGCTTTATAAATACATGTGATTGATTGGTTTACCGGACACAAATGAAGCATAGTCTTAGACTAAAGAACACCTCAATGGAGGAACTATATTGCACATGCTTCTTAGTCCAGGGCTAGGCTTAAATCTGTCTCTGGGAAACCAAACAATAGAGAACCCAGCAGGGTTGTTATACAGTCGCAACACAATACAATAAAATACAATTAACATTTTATCACCCATGTACTCACGGTATAGGGATAGCAATAACTACATCGTTGAGTTCAAGGCTCTCCTCCTGCAGTTCATATTCAATGTTCACGTCGCAGCCAGTAGCACTCTCTGAAGGCCAGCAGTTTACTACAGACAAAACAAAGGTGCGATGACATTTAAAAATGTACTATAGTTAGCATAAAATAAATCATACTACAATAACTGCAGATCACAGATGGTGCCGGCAGGATGACAGGTTGAATGAGACTCACTGGTTAGAGGTATGAGGGCCTCATCTGTGCTTTGGAGTCTCCACTTCAGCACCCCCACATCGTTGTTGAGGGGGAAAGACTTCTCGGGGTTCTTCAGACCAATCACAGAGTCTGAAGTGAAGAGCTTCTTATCCACATTGGGATGTGTCTAAATACCAGGGGAGATGCAATCAATTTCAACACAGTGGACAAACATTATATATCTGATATGGGATGAATTGTTAAATAAATCTAATACATTGGGCCGTGTTCAGTAGGAGCACACAGGGAGAAACATTTTAAAATGGAATGGTGCTGGGGTTACTAGTCAAATAAGAACACTGGATTTTTCACAACCTTGTAACCTAATGAACACAACCCATGAGCCTTTACAAAAGGTCATGGGTCAGTCTGGATTGGAACAACTCACCTGCAGTTGTACTCCCTTCTTGTCGTAGTTGTTGACCATCAGGCGGATGCGGCCGACCTTGTCGTCGGTCACTCTCAGGGTGATCATGCCCAGGAGCTCCATGTTCTGTAGACCTCCGTCACGTCCACAGGTCAGACTGATCTTCTCCTCAACTCTCATGTGGACACTGAGGGAAAACATACATACACAGGTGTCATTAAGGTTAAGATTGAGGTTTTATCGTCACACACGGGAATTATGTCAATAGTAAAGCGCAGACATTGATTGCAAGATAAAGACCGATGCACAGCCTTGGCTTACTATCAAAAATGAACATTTGAAGAACAGGAACAATGTACCTCTCCACATTAACTGGTGGCGGTAGGACATTGGATGCAAGCGAAGGCATTTTCCCTGTGTTGGACATGATGGTTTCCCCCTCCCCCCTGAGCTTGTCCACAAAGTTGTCCACCTCTTTCCCCCTGGCGCCCAGCTTGAGGGCTTTGCTGGATCCGGTTGGCCTGTGGGAAACACATGATTGTCAGTACCAGCCTCTATCTGTGGCCCAGAGTTTTTCCTGGTCAGGTCACGTTCAGGGTGGGAAATTAACACCCGCCAAATGCGGGTAGAAGGGCAATAACGTATTTCACCGGCCACGTTGACGGATGGTTACACACAGCATTTGGTAACAGTTTTTTTCAATCCAAAGCCAAAATGTAGAAGGTCGAATTCACGAAAGGCTACTAAAGTGTGACTTTATTCTCATGTTTGTCTAGTTACATAGTTTTGTTCACATGCTAGGTTGTTTTCAATATTAGTTTGAGTTTGCTGCAACTGTCTGCTGCTAGTGCAGAGATTCTCAATCATCCCTGACAAACAGAGTGCCGTTGCCATAGTAATGGCCCACCCCTTAAAGGGGCAGCTGAACATTTGTCTCACCGAATGAATCAAATATTTCAGGTTACATTGTTTGAGCATGGAACACTCCAAAATCATTTTCATAAACTTTTAGTCACTCATAATTTAAATTGTGCTCCTCAATTTATTTATGTTCTCATAAATATACGTACTCCTTGTAAAAAAATGACACTGTTAAGAGGCCTGAACTAATAATAATAATAATAAATAAGTCGTATTACTTAGCATTTTGTACAGGGCAGGCACTTTGTTGATTCTTAAAATGTTTAATTGTAGAACTGTTTATCTGTTTTACTATTCTAACTAAAGGATTGATTTGAACATATATTGGATAAAAGACTTGGGTCACAAAAATGAAATTGAATGGAGCAATATACCACATTACTTCTTTCTAGTAATACATTTCTTGTTTTAGAAACATTACAAAGCATACTCATCCGTCATGTGATTTTTGGTGTAATTATGCCCAAAAAATATTTGGTCTGGTAAAAAAAGAAACTGAGTGGCTAGTAGATTCTCATCTACCTGCCAGTGGCTGTTGGACCAAAACCAAAAAGTTAATTTCCAACCCTGGTCATGTTATCAGGAAAAACTCTGGGGCCTATCTGCCAAACACAATTATACACACAATCAAATTCAACACCTAAATTCCATAATTTGCGTACCTGACTGAGACGGGAGCCATCTTGGGTTTCTCGGGTTCGATGATGGTGTCTGTGATGATCGACCCCGAGGACATGCTGCTCATCCCGGCGCTGCCAAACCCGCCGAAAGCCGGCACCTTCTTCCCAGAGCGCTCGGCATCTCGCCTGATCTGCTGCAGCTCTTTGGCCTTTCGCCGCATCTCTGCCTTGGCCTCTCGCTCCTGGGTCTGTGGGGCCGAGCAGAGGAGGAGGAACGTTCAAATCATGGCTACTATAAGCTAAAGCCACACACAAACGCCCTCTGGATGTTATGGGCACTTTAGCTACAAGTGTCTCACCTCTCTGACTGCCCGGAACACCTTCTCCTCATGAGAGTCCATCTCGGTGAAGGTGCGGATCTGGGCCAGGTTGACATTCTCCCTGTAGCCCAGGGCCACGATCTCATCGAAGGCGAATATCAGGTCGAAACAGTGGTCTGAGATCTCCCCTTCCTCCAGCACACGGCAGTACTCCGGGATCTGAAAAGAGAAAAAACACAATTGAACTCTTCAATATCAAACCAACAGTAATACGTTTATAGTGGGATATGATCCCATTTGAAGTTATTGGTGGGATGGATGAATTCTGAACTCGTAAGCAGCAGTGGGCTGTTATAGCATTGGGTAAACCCCTGTGCTGCTCCCAGCCTGTCGTGTGTGTGTGTGTGTGTGTGTGTGTGTGGGTCCTAAGTACTATGACCGCAAAATGAACAATTTCCATTGTCTCTGTGTAATGGATAAATAAAGATGTATTGGATCGGATCATACCACGCGCGAGAAGAGCCGTAGTGTCTCCAGGTCTTCCAGGATGTTGCTGTTCTTGGTGGTGACCAGCACCATGTAGAGCTTCTCCAACGGCTGGTAGACGTAGCGCACGCTCTCCGTCTCCACAAACGTGTGCTGCTTGCCCATGCCCATGAGCTTGGGGAAGGCGGCCAGAAGGCCCTCGACACGCGTTCGGGTCATCTCCACAAACTGCCGTGACACGATTGCTTTGCCTGCCTTGGTGCACACCGCCGCTGCCAAAAGCACCTGCAGGGAGGATAGAGAGAATCGCAAACATACGTTCATAAGTGGGATGTCTTCATTAATGATGACAGAGTGATAGACAGGGTCACCATAAGTGGTACAAATCTGTTGGCCAAGCAAGGTAGTTATGTGCCAATTTACTCAGATTCCGACACTACCAATACTTTTGTTTACACTGAACTGACTGGGTTCAGAAACCAATCATGGTTACATTAAGACACCGTGGAGCCGGCACGAGATATGGGTCGGAAAACGTGGGGTTAGGATATGTCACTGCTCTGGCTCCTAGCTAGCATGAGGACAAAAGGACAGTTGTCAGGGAAAAATTGCAGTATTTAAAATTTCTCAATGTATCAGTGTGGAAAGGTAGAATTTGGAGTACAGTGGCATATTCCATCCCTACATTGAGGTACGTTTTCCAACCAATATCTCACGCCAGCTCCATGGTGTCATAATGTAACCATGATTGTGTTCTGACCCCAAGTGCAGCTCAGTGTAAACATGTATAAAGATTGGGTCGGGAATATGCTGGCTACAATTTACTACAGGTGACAAAATAAAGTATTTTTCAGTCACTTACCATCCCAGAATATCAGGACCAAGGCAACGCATTGATCCAAGCGACTTCATTTACTAGATTACCGAGTGCAAATCAATGACAATGTCATACAGCCACGATCCATTGGTTGACATTTATTGATAACTAGCTAGCTAGTTAACTAGCCTAGCAAGGCCAAGTATTTAACGTTACCAGCAAACATAACTTAGCACAGTTAACAGACAGCCAACAGTAGCAGACAACCTGTACAATGCAAAGATCTATCTAGATTGTTAAATTGTAGCTAGCTACCTAGTTAGCTGGGTAAACGTACTTAACGTTAGTTAGCCAGCTAGCGTTAGCTAACACTAAGAACTAGCTGATATTTGTAGTACGTTAGCTAGTTAACGTTAACTTAACTACATAATGTCGTTACATTAAATAGTTGTTAAATAATAGTAGCATTAACGTTATATAGTTAACTTAGCTAATAAAGTTGACTGGCTTTGTGGTTGTCTGGCAAGTGAAGTTTGATTTGCTTTTCATTTAATTGTGCCAAGGGGCTAACGTTAGCACGCTAATGTTTGTTATGATCAAACTAAAGCAGAAAGGAGATAAAGCCTTGACATGTGACACTGTGCTCACCATTTTTAGTTTCTCTTTAGGAAAACGATCTTCAATCCCCGATGGTGTTTGCTCAGTCGAGTTCCAGTATATCGAAAGCGCCTTTAGAAAGAAAATATAGTTGAATAGCTAGTTAAGCTGTGTGTTGCTATTGCTTCAATATGGCAGCCGGGCAGAGCCACGTCTCCAACCAGATGAGTTGCTTCCTTGATAAACCACTAGCCCGTCAAAAGTTGCGCGCTGTGTGCTTGAACCATAGAGATAGATAGAGGACTCTTCTTTGAGATTTAGTTGACGGATCGCATCCAACTTTTAGGCGCATACACTGCCACCTACTGTACTGATGTGTGAGGCCATTCACGGCCTACCTACATTAATTAAATTATTTGATGTGGCAATACAAATTTGGGGGAAAGGAAAATTGCCCTACCAACTATTAGCACTATCTAAAAAACACCAACCCATTTCACTATTTAACCATATCTAGTCTTACTCCAGACCAATAGTCTGAGAGGACATAACACTACCACTCAACATCCCCTGCAGCTGTTCTGCAGCTGTAAATCCTTGTAATCCCAAGTACTTCTCTGCCACCACAACCTCGATTTTCTGTGACTTTCAATCGATGTCTGCAGTACAATTGACAACCATCGCTATAAAATGCCAAAAAGCCCACCTTAATGAAGCACATATTATTCCCATTGCTCTCTCTTTTGGTCTCTGCCTACTCACAGGGATGCTCTCAGGATCCCCCACCCTGTACCCATCTTCCTCTACGACTCTATTCACTGTTTCGGCATACAACACTTTCTGTAGTACTCTAACCATGGCAACTTCAATCTGCCTTTCTCTCACAGGACACCACTGATCTCCAGCCCCATGGGCACCCACAACTAACACACATAACTTTCTCCACCAATACCACACATTCCTTCGTCTCATGCTCGCCGGCACACTTCTCACACCTAGGCATCTCCCTCCTACACACTGCTGCAACATGCCCATAAACTGTATCAAACTGTATCAAAAACTCAGCATGACAGACAATGTCTTCTCCGCTTCCCCATGCTCTCCACTGGATCTATATCTCACCAAATGGCGGGCGTCACAGACATCGGGAATCTTCAATTTCAATTGATCCTCCTCAACACTTAATGTAACCCTCATTATCACTCCTTTCAACAGCATCCTCCTCTGAAGAGCAAATCAAGTCAAATGTTTGTCCCTAACTCCGTTTTCTGAGGCGCCCACTCCCTCTGGGCGGACGAAACACAATAAATCATCACGAGTCCACTCCAAGTTACCTTCACCAACCACTTCTCCACCCAACCTGACACCACATATGGATCAGCCAAAATGCAAGGATCCATTCTCTCTATAAATCTCACTCCCACTGGACCAGAATCAACCTTATCATCCTCGGGACGAAGCCAGAACTCCGCGGTTCTCACCGCAGATACTTTATCCTCTCTCTTGACAGGTTCCATCTCTGAACTACTGGAGCACATATCCCTTTTTTTTGCACTTGACGCCAACCTCCCACACCACACCACTTCCCTCTACACTTAACTCCTTAAAGCAGTCATCACTGCACCTGCCACCACAGTTAATTCAGCCATGCCTTTCTAAAGTCTTCGAAAGCCAAGTTAATAAGCAGATCACTGACCATTTCGATTCCCACCGTACCTTCTCCGCTGTGCAATCCGGTTTCCGAGCTGGTCACGGGTGCACCTCAGCCACGCTCAAGGTACTAAACGATATCATAAACGCCATCGATAAAAGATTGTACTGTGCAGCCGTCTTCATCGACCTGGCCAAGGCTTTCGACTCTGTCAATCACCGTATTCTTATCGGCAGACTCAACAGCCTTGGTTTCTCAAATGACTGCCTCGCCTGGTTCACCAACTACTTCTCAGATAGAGTGCAGTGTGTCAAATCGGAGGGGCTGTTGTCCGGACCTCTGGCAGTCTCTATGGGGCTACCACAGGGTTCAATTCTCGGGCCGACTCTTTTCTCTGTATATATATCAACGATGTTGCTCTTGCTGCGGGTGATTCCCTGATCCACCTCTACGCAGACGACACCATTCTGTATACATCTGGCCCTTCTTTGGACACTGTGTTAACAAACCTCCAAACGAGCTTCAATGCCATACAACACACCTTCTGTGGCTTCCAACTGCTCTTAAACGCTAGTAAAACTAAATGCATACTTTTCAACCGTTTGCTGCCCGCACCTGCCCGCCCGACTAGCATCACTACTCTGGACGGTTCTGACCTAGAATATGTGGGCAACTACAAATACCTAGGTGTTTGGCTAGACTGTAAACTCTCCTTCCAGACTCACTCTTTTGCACACCAGTATCTCTACTTGCACATCATCATCTGCTAAATTGTAATTCTTCACTACTATGGCCTATTTATTGCCTTTTGCACACACTAGATATAGACTTTATTTTTTTCCCTACTGTGTCATTGTCTTGTTTATTGTGTTATTGGCTTGTTTATTGTTTATTCCTTGTGTAACTGTGTTGTTGTCTGTGTCACACTGCTTTGCTTTATCTTGGTCATGTCGCAGTTGTAAATGAGAACTTGTTCTCAACTAACCTACCTGGTTAAATAAAGGTGAAATAAAAAATAATAAAAATAATAATAATTAAACATCTCCAATCCATAATTAAATCTAGAATCGGCTTCCTATTCGCAACAAAGCCTCATTCACTCACGCCGCCAAACATACCCTAGTAAAACTGACTATCCCACGATCCTCGACTTCGGCGATGTCATTTACGAAATAGCCTCCAACACTCTACTCAGCAAACTGGATGCAGTCTATCACAGTGCCATCCGTTTTGTCACCAAAGCCCCATATACCACCCACCACTGCGACCTGTATGCTCTAATCGGCTGGCCCTCGCTACATATTCGTCGCCAGACCCACTGGCTCCAGGTCATTTATAAGTCTTTGCTAGGTAAAGCTCCGCCTTATCTCAGCTCACTGGTCACGATAACAACACCCACCCGTAGCACGCGCTCCAGCAGGTATATCTCACTGGTCATCCCCAAAGCCAACACCTCTTTGGCCGCCTGTCCTTCCAGTTCTCTGCTGCCAAAGACCGGAACGAATTGCCAAAAATCGCTGAAGCTGGAGACTTATATTTCCCTCACTAACTTTAACCATCAGCTATCCGAGGAGCTAACCGATCGCTACAGCTGTACATAGCCCATCTGTAAATAGCCCATCCAATCTACCTACCTCATCCCCATATTGTTTTTATTTACTTTTCTGCACACCAGTATTTCTACTTGCACATCTATCCCTCCAGTGTTAATTTGCTAAATTGTAATTACTTGCTACTATGGCCTATTTATTGCCTTACCTCCTCACGCCATTTGCACACACTGTATATAGACTTCATTTTTTTCTATTGTTATTGACTGTACGCTTGTTTATTCCATGTGTAACTCTGTGTTGTTGTTTGTGTCGCACTGCTTTGCTTTATCTTGGCCAGGTCACAGTTGTAAATGAGAACTTGTTCTCAACTAGCCTACCTGGTTAAATAAAGGTGAAATACAATAAAATAAAAATCCTCTCTCTCGTCACATTCAATTTCCTCCTCAAGCTCTTCCAAAAGTTCTATGAGATCCTCCATTCCATACTCACTCAAAACATATTCCACTTTTCTCCTTTTCAACCATCTTCTCCTTCACCAGATCTTCTAGAAGGCTTGTGCAGTCCCCCATTCCATATTTGTTCATAACATGTTCACTTTCTTCCTCATTTTCTTGTCTGCCATCTATCCCTCCCTGCCTTAGTTAAAGGACTCATCTTTGTATCTGTGCCCTTATAGCATCTGTGATAGCATGGAAAGGGAATACCTAGTCAGTTGCATTCAACCGAAATGGGTCTTCCACATTTAACCCGACCACTCTGAATTGGAGAGGTGCGAGGGGCTGCCTTAATCGACGTCCAGGGCAGTGCTCCATTTTAAAGTAGTCAATGTTCTTCTTCTTTAGTGGCTGATTGCCCCCAATTTATAGGAATCCCTATTCAGTTGACTACTTTTAAATGGTGAAAGCCCTCAATGGCAAAGTCCATGCTAAAACGGGTAATATCCATGATGAGTCCTCTATCTATCTCTATGGCTTGAACAAGTTCTGGTACAGAGAAAAACAACTAGACGTTGGTTAGGTAGATACTCTGACATTTAGGAGAAGAGGATCAGGCTTGGCCCTTCATTTATAGCTCAATGACAAGGGTCTAGTAGCTAGAAGACAGTGGTCAGCTGCGCACATGTTACTTAAAAATTGTCAATGTACAAAAAATGCCATTGTTACTAAGTTAGCTCATTTTGCTAGTGAAATATACTTTAAATCGATAAAACACAATAATAAAATCAACAAATTGGGCTGTTTTCAAAAGGTTACTGTGTGACCAAGAACACATTTGCAAGTAGTTTTTTTAGATGTTCGTGAACGCAGCCAAAGCACACGGAAGTGAAATGACATTCTGTGGAGTGACGTCAGAAGGGCACCGGCAGTCAGCAGAATTTACCCTAGTTACAAATGCCCTTTTCGTCCCTGATTACAAGGAATTATCTATAGTCTCATGGGTTGAACGTCGGGAATAACTGTCACTGACAAAGACAATACTCGCTGATCATTACTGCAACACTGAGATGTCGGGAGAGACGAGTTCACAGGTGAGAGACTTGGCTAGTTAGCTAGCACTCTACATAGCATAACGTTCATACCTCATTGATAACATTTGGCGGAGTGAGGCATGCGCCATTTTTACAGCCAACCCGGACCGCGCTGATTGGTTTACTCACGCGCCCTCCTGTACATCGGAGCTCTACCATTGGAGGATACATCTCATATATCAAATAATTGACATTACAAATAACGTCTGCCTCGACAGTCACCATCAGCTGCTACACCCATTGAACATATAGATTATAAACTAATGTTATGTTTTAGTTTTCCCTTTCTAATGGCAGATTGACCGTTCCCGTAGTAAAAATGATGTGTGTTAATTCATTAAACTAGCCCTACGTAACAGCATAATATGATGTTGCTGTCTGTCAGAGCTTCTATGGCTGCTGTACAATGCCTACAACCAATGTTGCCTGTGTAGTAGCCCCGAGATTGCCGCACAGAAATATCAACCCACAGCGAGAACGAGATTGAACTTCACTCAATTTTCTAAAGAGCAGTGGTCGATCTCTAAGGCATTCATATTCGATCACAGTGGCGGATTTAGGTATAGGCGACATGGGCGGCCGCCCAGGGCGGCACGGGGGAAAAAATCGGAATGGTGACATTTGCGCGATCGGTTTTCTATCGCTCATTTACACGTCAATGATATCATGTCACCAAGTGGGACTGTGGGTCAATTAACCTTGTCGGAGTGGGCGCCCTGATTCTAGTTTGTGAGCTAGGCAGGCGACTGCCTGGAATCTATCAAATAGCGCACCTCTAACTTTGTACAGTACTAATACAATTAGTAAAATCAGTCACACTACGAAATGCTAACAAATAAACCACAATTCATTCATAATACTGTGAATATATAGTTTCACAGACATAAAGCCTTGTGTTCTATTTTTTTTCCTCCCGTCTGGGCTACTGGCGGTAGTTGTACACGATTCAGCTGCCCCTGCGCGACAGGTTGGCGAACTGTTGCCATTTTGAACCATTTCACATGACTGAAGGTACAAACGCTGCCTTCCCGGAGGACCCAGAGAGTAAATCATGTGCACTATAGGTTTACTGGTGGCCAATCGGATGGCTCAGATCACCTTGTCCTGCATTAATGTAGCAGGCACAATAAATCTACAGCCAAATTGATGCTGAGATTTCAAAACGTTTAAAACCATGACTAGAGAGACTGTCAACGAATACAGCAAAGAGCTGCTGTTTTTATGAGTGAGTTCATGTTTAAGTTCTTAGCACTGACAACACTTTGTATTCAATACTTTTATAAGCAATTTCCACTCAGCGCTGCAACAAGCACTGCATCAGTAATGAATGATTAGGAAAGTGGATCTATAGGCTTGCATTGTTGTTATTATTAGCGGCTTGGGTCTTTTTTAATATCGAGGAATAAATCACTTTCTCTGTTCATGGAAGTAGCAACATGAATTTGTGCATGAAGCAGAAATAATGTGGTGCAACTCGAGTTTCGCCATCAGCTGGTAGACGGTGTCCCTTTTTGGTCAGTGTCAGTGGAGGAAAGGGAGAGCATAGGGCTGTTGAGGCTGACCCTCAGTCTACCACTCTCGCCCTCCATTGAGACTGGAGGTCGACTGATTATGATTTTTCAACGCCGATACCGATACCTATTATTGGAGGACCAAAAAAAGCCGATACCGATTAATCGGCCGATTTATATATATTTGTAATAATGACAATTACAACAATACTGAATGAACAATGAACACTTTTATTTTAACTTAATTTAATACATAAATAAAATCTATTTAGTGTCAAATAAATAATGAAACATGTTCAATTTGGTTTAAATAATGAAAAAACACAGTGTTGGAGAAGAAAGTAAAAGTGCAATATGTGCCATGTAAAAAAAAAGCTAACATTTAAGTTCCTTGCTCATGTAACAGTATAGCTTCCGTCCCTCTCCTCGCCCCTACCTGGGCTCGAACCAGGGACCCTCTGCACACATCGACAACAGCCACCCTCAAAGCGTCGTTACCCATCGCTCCACAAATCCGTGGCCCTTGCAGAGCAAGGGGAACAACTACTTCAAGGTCTCAGAACGAGTGAGGTCACCAATTGAAACGCTATTAGCGCGCACCCCGGTAACTAGCTAGCCATTTTACATCGGTTACACTCAGAACATGAGAACATATGAAAGCTGGTGGTTCCTTTTAACATGAGTCTTCAATATTCCCAGTTAAGAAGTTTTAGGTTGTAGTTATTATAGGAATTATGACGCGTCGACTATTTCTCTCTATACCATTTGTATTTTATATACCTTTGACTATTGGATGTTCTTATAGGCACTTTAGTATTGCCAGCCTAATCTCGGGAGTTGATAGGCTTGAAGTCATAAACAGCGCTGTGCTTCAAGCATTGCTAAGAGTTGCTGGCAAACGCAGTAAAGTGCTGTTTGAATGAATGCTTACGAGCCTGCTGCTGCCTACCACCGCTCAGTCAGACTGCTCTATCAAATATCAAATCATAGACTTAATTATAATAAACAGACAGAAATACGAGTCTTTGGTCATTAATATGGTCAAATCCGGAAACTATCATTTTGAAAACAACGTTTATTCTTTCAGTGAAATACGGAACCGTTCCGTATCTTATCAAACGGGTGGCATCCATAAGTCTAAATGTTGCTGTTACATTGCACAACCTTCAATGTTATGTCATAAATATGTAAAATTCTGGCAAATTAATTACGGTCTTTGTTAGGAAGAAATGGTCTTCACACAGTTCGCAACGAGCCAGGCTGCCAAAACTGCTGCATCTTGCACTGAACGCAAGAGAAGTGACACAATTTCCCTAGTTAATATTGCCTGCTAACATGCAATTATTTTAACTAAATATGCAGGTTTAAAAAAATATATACTTCTGTGTATTTATTTTAAGGAAAGCATTGATGTTTATGGTTAGGTACATTTGTGCAACGATTGTTCTTTTTTGCAAATGTGCTTTTGATTCGATGATAAATTAACAGGCACTGCTTTGATTATATGCAACGCAGGACAAGCTAGTAATAGTATCAACCATGTGTAGTTAATTAGTGATTATTTTTATTTTACCAGGCAAGTCAGTTAAGAACAAATTCTTATTTTCAATGATGGCCTAGATGGGTTAACTGCAGATTTGTACCTTGTCAGCTCAGGGATTCGAACTTGCAACCTTTTGGTTACTAGTCCAACGCTCTAACCACTAGGCTACGCTGCCGCCCCCATGTTAAGATTGATTGTTTTTTATAAGATAAGTTTAATGCTAGCTAGCAACTTACCTTGGCTCCTTGCAGCCACAAGGTCCTTTTGATGCTGCACTCGCGTAACGGGTGGTCAGCCTGCCACACAGTCTCTTCGTGGATTACAATGTAATCGGCCATAATCGGTGTCCAAAAAGGCAGATTACCAATTGTTATGAAAACTTGAAATCGGCCCTAATTAATCGGCCACGCCGATCGGTCGACCACTAGTTGAGACTGACCATCAGATGCTCACTCAGTTGTGCCTCACAAGTAATACAACAACGGATCTATTACCGGTGTGATCATATAGCCTACCTCAAATTTTGAAGTATAATTTTAAGAAATGGCCTGAACAACAATGCATTAGCAGGGAAATTTAAACACAGCCAATATGCAGTGAAAATGTATTGTGCCATATAGCTTACTGCACAAACCTCATTGCTACAGAACTGTTTTTAATTGGTTAATGTTGCACAGGCGTATGTTTTTTACTCAGAAAGTGATCTTGAATCAGAAAAGGTTGTTGACCACTGTTCAAGAGTTTTCCCTGTTAACCCTATCAATGTTTCCCTTCACTGTGGCAATTGGGATTGAATCAACGCAATGTTAGCCACTTTCAATGCAACATACCGAAACAAAACGAACTATGCAAGAGATTTTGTTGTAGGCAGAATGCATAGGATTCTATTAAATTGACAAACACTACTCAGCCCAAATTCTACACAGACCGGTATGGCATAAACAATTAGAGCTGCAGTAGGCCTATATGCAAATAGACCGTTGCCATATATGGATCTGTGCCATTTACTTTGAACTGGACTGTGTTTACAGCATGAGCGGTTCTGAGTAGATGCCTTGTTTTGAGATCAAAGCGAGAGCTGCGTGTAGCCACGTGTGCACATTTTGTTCATATCCTTTGCTAGTTAGTGAGTTATTAGCCCAGTTATAGATCATTTGTAGTCAGCAATAGGGGAGTGATTGCTTCCTACAAAAGCACAGACATCTTTGAAAAGCGAGTCAGGTAGGGAGCTTTTTTTTTACTTAAAGGGGCAGTGTTGTATTTTGAGACAGGCTTGAATAAGCTAAGTAGCCAATAGGCAGAGGGTAGCTTAATTTGTCTGATCCCCTGTAATAATGGTATGGGAATAATAATGCATTTTATTTTGTAAAGTGGTTTCTTGCATCAAACAATACAACATTTTCAGTCACCTCCTTGTCTGAAGGGCAAGTGGATAAACAGGTTAATATCAAGCCCTGCATGTTTTCTTTTAAAGTCTCATGGAATGTAGGCCTACACTGAACATCACACATTGCTACTGTAGGCTGAATGATAGAACAGCTATTTCCATGTGAAAATGTTATGGGATGCATTTTCTCCATTGTTTTTGATAGTAGGCCACTCTGGCAGGCCTACATTATGATCAAATAGCCACAGTAGCCTACATGGCCACTGTTAAACTGTAACTTAAGGCAAGTACAGCCTCAGTGTTCACAGTAAACGTGTGCTGGAAGTTGCACAGAATTTTCACAACAAGAAGACCTAAAATTTGCTCAGTGCCTAATTTGTTTTTGAGGGAACTTTGCCTACAACATCCAGTGCGTCAACTCTTGCCTTGTCCTATAGAACCTAAAGGTTGTCAGCTTTTAATGGGATCAGATTTAAACAGAAAAATCGATCCTTTTTATATCGGTGCTTTCCGGATACAGTTGAAGTCGGAAGTTTACGTACACTTAGGTTGGAGTCATTCAAACTCGTTTTTCAATCCATTCCACAGATTATTTCACCTATAATTCACTGTATCACAATTCCAGTGGGTCAGAAGTTTACATACACTAAGTTGACTGTGCCTTTAAACAGCTTGGAAAATTCCAGGAAATGATGTCATGGCTTTAGAAGAGTCTGATAGGTTAATTGACATCATTTGAGTCAATTGGAGGTGTACCTGTGGATGTATTTCAAGGCCTACCTTCAAACTCAGTGCTTTTTTGCTTGACATCATGGGGAAATCAAAAAAAGAAATCAGCCAAGCGACGCACAATTGGCCTAGCGTCGTCCGGGTTAGGGAGGGTTTGGCCGGTAGGGTTATCGCGCACCAGAGACTCTTGTGGCGGGCCGGGCGCAGTGCGCGCTAACCAAGGTAGCCAGGTGCACGGTGTTTCCGCCGACACATTGGTGCGGCTGGCTTCCGGGTTGGAGGCGCGCTGTGTTAAGAAGCAGTGCGGCTTGGTTGGGTTGTGTTTCGGAGGACGCATGGCTTTCGACCTTCGTCTCTCCCGAGCCCGTACGGGAGTTGTAGCGATGAGACAAGATAGTAATTACTAACAATTGGATACCACGAAATTGGGGAGAAAAGGGGGTAAAAAAGAAGAAAGAAAAAAGATATCAGCCAAGACCTCAGAAAAAAATTTGTAGACCTCCACAAGTCTGGTTCATCCTTGGGAGCAATTTCCAAACACCTGAAGGTACCACGGTCATCTGTTCAAACAATAGTATGCAAGTATACACACCATGGGACCACGCAGCCGTCATACCGCTCAGGAAGGAGACGCGTTCTGTCTCCTAGAGATTAACGTACTTTGATGCGAAAAGTGCAAATCAATCCCAGAACAACAGCAAAGGACCTTATGAAGATGCTGGAGGAAACAGGTGCAAAAGTATCTATATCCATAGTAAAACAAGTCCTATATTGACATAACCTTAAAGGCTGCTCAGCAAGGAAGAAGTCACTGCTCCAAAACCGCCATAAAAAAGCCAGACTACGGTTTGAAACTGCACATGGGGACAAAGATCGAACTTTTTGGAGAAATGCCCTCTGGTCTGATGAAACAAAAAATAACTGTTTAGCCATAATGACCAAATCAAAAATCAAAGTTTATTTGTCACGTGCGCCGAATACAGCAGGTGTACCTTACAGTGAAATGCTTACTTACAAGCTCTAACCAACAGTGCAATTTCTAAGTTAAAAAAAGGTATTAGTTGAACAATAGATAAGTAAAGAAATAAAAACGACAGTAAAAAAGACAGTGAAAAAGAACAATAGCGTGGCTATATACAATAGCGAGGCTACAACAGTAGCGAGGCTATATACAGGCACCGGTTAGTCGGGCTGACTGAGGTAGTATGTACATGTAGGTATGGTTAAAGTGACTATGCATATATGATAAACAGAGAGTAGCAGTAGCGTAAAAGAGGGGTTGGCGGGTGGTGGGTTGCGGGACACAATGCAGATAGCCCGGGTAGACAATGTGTGAGGGCACCGGTTGGTCAGGCTAAATTAGGTAGTATGTACATGAATGTATAATTAAAGTGACAATGCATATATGATAAACAGATAGTAGCAGCAGCGTAAAAGCGGGGTTGGGGGGGGGCACACAATGCAAATAGTTTGGGTAGCCATTTGATGACCTGTTCGGGAGTCTTATGGCTTGGGGGTAAAAACTGTTGAGAAGCTTTTTTGTCCTAGACTTGGCACTCCGGTACTGCTTGCCATGCGGTAGTAGAGAGAACAGTCTATGACTGACCATCGTTATATTACGAGGAAAAAGGGGGAGGCTTGTAAGCCGAAGAACACCATCCCAACCGTGAAGCACGGGGGTGGCAGCATCATGTTGTGGGGGTGCTTTGCTGCAGGAGGGACTGGTGTACTTCACAAAATAGATGGCATCATGAGGGAGGAAAATTATGTGGATATATTGAAGCAACATCTCAAGACATCAGTCAGGAAGTTAAAGCTTGGTCGTAAATGGGTCTTCCAAATGGACAATGATCCCAAGCATACTTCCAAAGTTGTGGTGAAATGGCTTAAGGGCAACAAAGTCAAGGTATTGGAGTGGCCATCACAAAGCCCTGACCTCAATCCCATAGAACATTTTTGTGGGCAGAACTGAAAAAGTGTGTGCGAGCAAGGAGGCCTACAATTCTGACCCAGTTACACCAGCTCTGTCAGGAGGAATGGGCCAAAATTCACCCAACTTATTGTGGGAAGCTTGTGGAAGGCTACCCGAAACGTTTGACCCAAGTTAAACAATTTAAAGGCAATGCTACCAAATACTAATTGAGTGTATGTATACTTCTGACCCACTGGGAATGTGATGAAAGAACTAAAAGCTGAAATAAATAATTCTCTCTACTATTATTCTGACATTTCACATTCTTAAAATAAAGTGGTGATCCTAACTGACTTAAGACAGGGAATTTTTACTAGGATTAAATGTCAGGAATTGTGGAAAAACTGAGTTTAAATGTATTTGGCTAAGGTGTATGTAAACTTCCGACTTCAACTGTACATACATGTCTATTTCATGACCATTTGGAAAATGCCTATACAAATGATCTTACAAAAGCCCATCGCTACCCCTCCCTGCTCATAATAACTGACACAAAGAATCGACACGCTTGACTTATCAGCTAGGACCAGGGAAATGGGGGTGTAGGAAGTTGAGGCATGGTTCAGTATCTCTAGTGCTAGGCTATATGACTTGCCACTGCTCCCCACATAGACACAGCAGGCTTTCACAGCTCTACAGACGACACAAAGTGCTGCTCTGCGTGTAGAAGCTAAGGTTTACTGAGAACTATGGAGGGACCTTATAAGTACGTCAGGGTAAGAGGAAAGCAATTCAAACAGAGTTTATGTTTATTTTATGATATGAAGCAGTTATATGTGGCGTACAGTGGAAGGAGTTGGGACAATACGAAGGGATAACTGCCATGAACTGCAACTACATGTAGAAGTTTAAAAACTCTATTGGAAAAATGGCTGTTGCAATGTATTGCTTGTGTTTTTCCAACAGGAGGGTAATGGGAAAGTTAGCCGGGTCATAAGAATTGGAACCCGAAAGAGCCAGGTAAGATACCTTTGGTGGTTGAGCGGAACTAAATTGCATGTCATTTTAGATTTCGGGTAATGCCATTTTTCACTTTTAACAATTTTTCCTGGTGTCAGTGAAACTACTGTGGAGTTAAACTTTGGAATGACAAAACAGCTTTTGAATAGGGTAACGCAGAGCGTGGCAACTCTTTATCAGATAAGCTTCCCTTCTCTGTTCCCTCAGATACAGCAGTCAGGGATGTCTGCTCCTCCTGCAACAGAGATAGACCGTTTACTGCTCCAATACCGTCTAGCCTTTTAGTACAGCTTGTTGTGTTCACGTCCCAGTGATTTGATAACGCACGGCTGAACATTTGCTTCTTGAATAGCCTATGATATTCAGTGTTATCCAAGTAGTCAACTAGCTAGAAACCAACCATCCAAAATGCACGCACACAAGTTGTCATCCGAATTGAATTGATTTCTGTTAATTTATTGACCTCAGCTGGCTCGTATTCAGACGGACAGCGTTGCAGAGAAGCTTAAGGGACTGTACCCTGATGTCCACTTAGAAATAGGTGAGTCCAGATGAACGGCAATACACTCTTAGAAAAAAAGGTGCTATCTAGAACCTATAAGGGTTCTTCGGCTGTCCCCATAGGAGAACCCTTTGAAGAATCCTTTTTGCTTCCAGGTAGAACCCTTTGGTTCCGGGTAGAACCCTTTTGGGTTCCAAGTACAGAGGATTTTACTTGGTACCCTAAAGAGTTCTACTTGGAACCCAACATGGTTTTACCTGGAACCAAAAAGGGTTCTCCTATGTCGACAGCTGGGGATCAAACCTTTGGAACCCTTTTTTCCCGAAGAGTGTAGGAAAAAAAGTTTGTTTACAGTGTATATAGTTAACTGCCAAAATAATGGAAAGATTTGAGTAAATGAAGGACACAAAATACATTGAAAGCAGGTGCCTCCACACAGATGTATTTCCTGAGTTAATTAAGCAATTAACATCCCATCATGCTTAGGGCAGGCCATTATTTAGGCAATTATTTTGGCTACCATGGCTATTTCCCCATAGGATGGCAAGGGCATGAGTGGTCACTGCATGGTTTGATGAGCATGAAAATGATGTAAACCATATGCCATGGCCGTCTCACTCACCAGATCTCATCCCAATCTAAGAGTTATGGGAGATTCTGGAGCGGCACTTGAGACAGCGTTTTCCACCACCGTCAACAAAACCCCAAATGGTGGAATAATAGGTGTTGCATCCCTCCAATAGAGTTCCAGACACTTGTAGAATATATGCCAAGGTGCATTGAAGCTGTTCTGGCTCCTGCTGGCCCAACGCCCTATGAAGACATTTTATGTTAGTGTTTCCTTTATTTTGGCAGTTACATGTATGTTCTGTTACTTGTCGTGCTGTAATCTTCCTTTGACTATGGAGATGCATCACAATAAGATGTGTACAATACAGTAATTAAACGACTATATCACTTTGTATATGTCCTTGTCTTTTTGTGTCAGTTGGCATGACAACTACAGGGGACAAAATCCTTGACATAGCGTTATCAAAGGTAAATCTGTTTATAAACTAAAGCGTGCCTCATCAGAACTAAATTATTGGCCAAATTGTTAATTTTACTTGACTCAGTAGTGTGTGAAAAACACTAAGTTCAGAGCTAAAAATGTAATGGGGTTAACAGTTAGTAACCAATATGCTTTCTAAATGCAGATTGGAGAGAAGAGCCTTTTCACCAAAGAACTGGAGACTGCTCTGGAGAGGAACGAGTAAGTCTAATTTTGTCTTCTGGATCCACACAACCAACTCCTCATTTTCAAAGTTAAAGAAAAACTATAGAAAATGTTTCAAATGAATAAAAAAAGTTGTTGATGTATTGATTGCGGATGTCTTCACCTTTGATAGTCATCACAGCTGTAAATCATTTTTAATAAGATTCTACCAACTTTGCACAACTCTTAGGGCAACATTTATTCATAGTTTTTTGTCAAAATGGCTCAAGCTCAGTAAGTTTGGGTGGGAGTCATTGATGGACAGCAATATTCAAACCTTGTCTCTGATTTGCAAGCAAATTCAAGTCAGGACTGAGGCTCGACCACTCATGAACAATCGACACCTCTTGAAAAGCCGTTCACTAGGCACTGTACATTCAAACTGTAGGCTACATTACTATTAGCCTTAATGTGGAAAGCCACTACTGTCGAGGTACTTTCTTTATTACAATGTAATGGCATACATTTTGAGTAGCTTCAAAATGTCATTCATGTCTTCAAGACTTTGATTTGTGCAGGTGTTTAATGTCCAGTTTTTTTTTTACCTCAGTCTTTGCTCTGAAGTGTTGCAAAACAAATGACTCTGTTGTGCTGTGTCTCCTATAGAGTAGACTTGGTGGTCCACTCTTTGAAAGACTTGCCCACGACTCTGCCTCCTGGCTTTACCATAGGAGCAGTGCTAAAGTAAGTCGACACAATAGTGCCTCTGTAAGGATCCACAGGGAATCAAACGCACTGTCCTCATTCATCTGGGCCCCTTTTTTGTTGGTGTTCAAACCTACTGATTTGGTGTGAAACACTATCAGTTTTCCTCACATATTGTAATATATTTAAAGATCTTTCTTTCAATGTTTTTAGAGGTTCCTACACACAGATTTTATTACAAATATAGATTTGAAATGATGAACTAGCTAGCCTAGCTATGTGTATATACATTTAGTTTGAATACTCCAAGCGCGCCAGTGTGTGTACCTTTTTGAACATCTACTATTGAAGTAGGATTCTCTTCACCACTACTGTGGAATGAAGTAGCCTCCGATATTTTCATGGTAAATAGTTTTTTTCCCCTTCCTGTTCTTTTAAGGCGCGAGAACCCCCATGATGCAGTGGTCTTGCATCCCAAAAACATGGGGAAATCACTTGACACCCTGCCTGACAAGAGGTACGAAACAGTTGAATTTTATGACATTGTTTGAAGATTCTTTTCCTATCGGTTTTAAAGAAGGAGTGGCTTGACATTGATATCGATGGGTGTTTTTCATAGTGTGATAGGCACAAGTTCCCTACGCCGGGCTGCTCAGCTAAAGAAAAGATTCCCCCACCTGGAGTTTAAAGATATTGTATCCTTTCTCTCAGTGCTACGTTCACTCACTGCCACTCTCACAGTATAGCGAAGGATTAAAACAGGATCTTCATTTCAAATCTGATGCACATCATATCAGTAATGAGCACCATCTATAGAGGGTTGTGAGTTTGTTTCCTTAGTGCGTTTTTTCCCAGCGAGGAAACCTCAACACGAGGTTGAAGAAGCTGGATGAAAAGGACGACTTCTCGGCCATTATACTGGCTGCAGCTGGGCTCCGTCGCATGGGCTGGGATAGCCGAGTCAGCCAGGTACAGTTGAAGTCAAAAATGTACATACACCTTAGCCAAATACATTTCAACTCAGTTTTTCACAATTCCTGACATTTTAATCCTAGTAAAAATTCCCTGTCTTAGGTCAGTTAGGATCACCACTTTTTTTTAAGAATGTGAAATATCAGAATAATAGTAGAGAGAAGGATTTATTTTAGCTTTTATTTCTTTCATCACATTCCCAGTGGGTCAGTAGTTTACATACACTCAGTTAGTATTCTGTAGCATTGCCTTTAAATTGTTTAACTTGGGTCAAACGTTTCGGGTAGCCTTCCACAAGCTTCCAACAATAATTTGGGTGAATTTTGGCCCATTATTCCTGACAGAGCTGGTGTAACTGAGTCAGGTTTGTAGGCCTCCTTGCTCACACACGCTTTTTCAATTCTGCCCACAAATGTTCTACAGGATTGAGGTCAGGGCTTTGTGATGGCCACCCCAATACCTTGACTTTGTTGTCCTTAAGCCATTTTGCCACAACTTTGGAAGTATGCTTGGGGTCATTGTCCATTTGGAAGACCCATTTGCGACCAAGCTTTAACTTCCTGACTGATGTCTTGAGATGTTGCTTCAATATATCCACATAATTTTCCTCCCTCATGATGCCATCTATTTTGTGAAGTGCACCAGTCCCTCCTGCAGCAAAGCAGCCCCACAACATGATGCTGCCACCCCCATGCTTCACGGTTGGGATGGTGTTCTTCGGCTTGCAAGCATCCCCCTTTTTCCTCCAAACATAACAATGGTCATTATGGCCAAACACTTATATTTTTGTTTCATCAGACCAGAGGACATTTTTCCAAAAAGTATGATCTTTGTCCCCATATTCAGTTGCAAACCCTAGTCTGGCTTTTTTATGGCGGTTTTGGAGCAGTGGCTTCTTCCTTGCTGAGTGGCCTTTCAGGTTATGTCGATATAGGACTCGTTTTACTGTGGATATAGATACTTTTGTACCTGTTTCCTCCAGCATCTTCACAAGGTCCTTTGCTGTTGTTCTGGGATTGATTTGCACTTTTCGCACCAAAGTACATTAATCTCTAGGAGACAGAACGCGTCTCCTTCCTGAGCGGTATGATGGCTTCGTGGTCCCATGGTGTTTATACTTGCGTACTATTGTTTGTACAGTATGAACGTGGTACCTTCAGGCGTTTGGAAATTGCTACCACGGGTGATCCAGACTTGTGGAGGTCTACACCTCCAATTGACTCAAATGATGTCAATTAGCTTATCAGAAGCTTCTAAAGCCATTACATCATTTTCTGGAATTTTCCAAGCTGTTTAAAGGCACAGTCAACTTAGTGTATGTAAACTTCTGATCCACTGGAATTGTGATACAGTGAATTATAAGTGATATAATCTGTCTGTAAACAATTGTGGGAAAAATGACTTGTGTCATGCACAAAGTAGATGTCCTAACCGACTTACCAAAACTATAGTTTGTTATCAAGAAATGTGTGGAGTGGTTGAAAAACGAGTTTTAATGACTCAAACCTAAAGTGTATGTAAACTTTGGACTTCAACTGTAGCTACCTCCAACACTCCACATCACAACACCTTGTCCATACCATAGAGATAAATCATGATTCATCTTAATTAATCAAGATTCAATAGTATGTGGTTTTTAGACTATGTAAGCCTATATATAGCCTATAACTAGGGCACTGAGATTTTCCAAGTGGTCACATGTTCATGGAAAACATCCTGGCCCTACATAATGTATCCGCCTACCTAAAATATTGGGCAGTTACCTTTAATTTGTGTCTTTGCATTTGCAGATCCTGGGCCCTGAGGACTGTATGTATGCTGTTGGACAGGTAGGTAGATTTATTTTATGACGGAGAAATGGGCAACTTAACTCTTTAACTCTCATACCTGCGGTCCTTATTCCATTGTGTAATAACAAAAAAAACGCCTAACTGTAGTTAAAACGGAATATTTTACCCTGAGGGTCCATTGCTTGGCTGTGTTCCAGGGGGCTCTTGCCATCGAGGTGCGGGCCAGAGACAAGGACATCCTGGAGATGGTGTCTGTTCTGCACGACCCCAACACGGTCCTGCGCTGTATAGCAGAGCGAGCCTTCCTCAGACGACTGGCAAGTCTCACTCTGTCTCCTAGATGTTTTATTATAGTGTGTCCTGTGTATCTGTGAATTGTTGGCTGCTAGTGCATTGTCAATGCTTCTTAATATAAATACTCATAAAGGACCAGTTTCCCAGACACAGATTAGCCTAGTCCTGGACTAAAAAGCATGCTCAATGGAGAATCACCATTCAAAGGGCTTTTTAGTCTAGGACGAGGCTTAATCTATGTCTGGGAAACCGGCCATTTAAGGTACAATTGCAAGTGAAAGAAGAAGAATTGACATAAAAAAATAAAAGTAATGTTAGGCTTTATAACTATGTCACATAAACAGTACTTAAAGGGGCAATCCGGAGTTGAAACAATCACAAAGCGTTTACCCCACCTCTATTTTGGTAAAAAGCTGAGGGATGGGCCTGGAGAAATGTAACCACTCACAAATTTGTAGACAGAGCTATTAATGCAAGGACTGACCATCCACAATATAAAAATGATAGTTTTCAGCCTGTTTGGAGGCAATAGTGTTTTTTTATTTTTTTTTTATTTTTTTTTTACAGTACATCAGTACAACACTGGGGCCGAGCACCCTGCCATTCAGGACTTCTATACCAGGCGGTGTCATAGGAAGGCCCTAAAAATTCATGCATCCAGCCACCCAAGTCATAAACTGTTCATTCTGCTACCGCTCGGCAAACGGTACCAATGCACCGTGTGGAACCATCAGGACCCTGAACAGCTTCTACCCCCAAGCCAAAAGATTGCTAAATACACTGAACAGAAATATAAACACTATGTAAAGTGTTGGTCCCATGTGTCATGTGCTGAAATAAAAAATCGCAGACATTTTCCATACGCACAAAAAAGCTTATTTCTCTCCATTTTTTGGAACAAATTTGTTTACATCCCTGTTAGTGAGCATTTCTCCTTTGCCAAGATAATTCATCCACCTGACAGGTGTGGCATATCAAGAAGCGTATTAAACAGCAGGATCATTACACAGGTGCACCTTGTGCTGCGGACAATAAAAGGCCACTTTAAAATGTGCAGTTTTGACCTCGACAACGTGACACTTCCGTCTTCTTCACCTGCGGGATCGTCTGAGGATGATGGGAGGGGGAGTATTTCTGTCTGTAATAAAGCCCTTTTGTGGGGAAAAACTCATTCTGATTGGCTGGGCTTGACTCCTCAGTGGGTGGGCATGGCTGCCAAGTGGGTGGGCCTATGCCCTGCAAGGTCCACCCATGGCTGCACCCCTGCCCAGTCATGTAAAATACATGTATTAGGGCCTAATGAATTTATTTCAATTGACTGATATCCTTATATAAACTGTAACTCAGTAAAATCTTTGAAATTGTTGCATGTTACGTTTATATTTTTGTTCAGTATAGTTAGTCCAGGTAGCTATTGGTTAACTATTTAATTATCTGCAGCTTTTGCTACTGTTTATTATCTGTCCCTATGACTAATCACTTTATTCCCAGTTATACCGTATGTACATATCTACCTCAATTACTTCGTACCCCTGCACATCGACTCGGTACTTGTACCCCGTGTATATAGCCAAGTTATCATTACTCATTGTGTATTCATTATATCCTTTTATTATTACGTGTTTTTATTTCTCTATTTCCTTTTTTCTCTGCATTGCTGAGAAGGGCCCGTAATTAAGCATTTCACTGTTAGTCTTCACTTGTTGTTTACGAAGCATGTGAGAAATACCATTTGATTAGATTCATTTAGAAAATGGATGCAGCAACTGCAGATTACCCCCTTTTAACCAAATGTCTATATTTGCTTGCACGTCTCATTATATTTCACACTCCAGTGTAATCACTTTCGCTTCTTGTAGGAGGGGGGTTGCAGTGTACCAGTTGCTGTCCACACTGAAGTCAAGGACTCTCAGGTAAGGGCTTATGACATTTGCTAAAGTGTGTGCGTCGTTGCATATCCATGGTTACGTGCGTGCGTGCCGTTTGTAACTGCTGTGTTCTATTTACCAAAGCTCTACCTGACGGGAGCAGTCTACAGCCTGGATGGTTCAGACAGTCTCAAGGAGACCATGCAGACCAGCATTGCTTCAGACAATAAGGTCAGACTAATGATTTCTCACCCCCCCAGTCAACTCTTCCAATTAAACATATCAGCTCATCAAGGGGCTCCCTTCTCAGGGCATATTTCTTTGGTTTATTTAATCTGTCTTTCCTCTGTGGTAGGTGGAAGAGCAAGTGGATGAGCGGGTCCAGCGTGTTGGCGTAACAGCGAACAACATGCCAGGCCCGGCCCAGGATGCTTCTGAGAAGCTAGGTCTAGACTTGGCCAATCTACTGCTGAGTAAAGGGGCGAAGGAGATCCTTACCGTGGCCAGGCAACTTAACGATGCGCGATAAACTGACTCTGTGCCCCCCGCTGGGTCTGGAGGTGCAACCTGCTCTCACCGGTACTCATGATATAGAATAGCACTGTCAGCACCACCAGACGCGGGTTTGAATAGTATTTGTTTTCGTTCAGTTTGATTGAGCCTGCTTGGAGCGCCAGAACATTAACGCACAGGTAACTGCCAAAATAATGGAAACGCTTGAGTAAATGAAGAATGCAAAGTATATTAAGACGGGTGCTTCCACAGAGGTTTGGTTCCGGAGTTAATTAAGCAATTAGGATCCCATCATGCTTAGGGTCATGTCTAAAAATGCTGGACAGGCCATAGGATCACAATTCCCTCATTCACAGGGCATGAATGTTCACTCAATGGTTTGATGAGCCTGAAAACAGTGTAAGCCAAATGACATGGCTGTCTCAGTCACCAGATCTCAACCCAATTGAACACTTATGGGAGATTCTGAAGCGGAGCCTGAGACAGCGTTTTCCATCAACAAAACACCAAATGATGGAATTACTCATGGAATAATGGCGTTGCATCCTGCTAATAGAGGCGCATTGAAGCTGTTCTGGCTCGTGGTGGCCCAACACCGTATTGAGACACTTTGTGTTTGTGTTCCCTTTATTTTGGCAGTTACCTGTACACACATTGAGGGGCTCCATTCCTCAGTGGGGATTATGCTACCTCTGTCATCAACAGAGCTCTGATAATCTTGTTTGATGAATGATGTGTGTGTGACACATTAGCGTTGTCTGTTAAACAGACCCAGAACATGCAAGCTACAGTGACAAACTCTAGCGTAGGAGTACTATCAGACCAAGTCCAAGGCCACCTGTCTATAACACCAGAGCGTCTATTATTATTATTACTACGTGGCGTATGTATATTTTTCTATTTCACACGATCGATGTCAAGACAATAAGGAAAAAAACTGCATTTAAAATGCAGATGGTAAACAGAACACTGGATGCAGTACAAAAACTAAACTCAATGTTGGATACTTGTGGCATTTTCCTTTCACTGTGTTCACAAGTTTAATGTGTTGAGAGGATTTTTATTGCTTTCTCGTTTTGCTATACCAATTTTAAGAATATAAAGCAGCGTAAAATAACACCCAACAAATGTCATCTGCATACTTCAAAACGGCCTGTATTCATAAAGCGTCTCAGAGTAGGAGAGCTGACCAGGTACTCCCCGGCCATGTAATCTTATTCATTATGGCAAAACTGATCCTAGATCAGCACTCCTATTCTGAGAAGCTTTATGAATACTGGCACCGGTTTGGTATGATCCAGCCTACTCCTCAACAACTTCAGAATTCAGAAGTATTCCATAACCATACCACTAGATATGGCTCCAATGGTAACTATATGAGTTGTGTATTATGAAAGAAATAGAGAAAATCATTGAATGTAATGTCGTAAGCTACCTTTTAGATAGTTTGTGGGTTTTGTTAACAAACCTTATGCTGTCAGATACTATCTGTTTTGTGCCTTACTTTAGTTGTTCTGTCTATGTGGCTGCTGTGTGTACAGCTTTGCTTCCAACCTAATACAACCTTATTACCTTGAATTACACGTATGCCTTTTCCATTTTACCCCTAGAGCCTGCACAGGTTTTCCTGAGTGTCGCCCCATTGTGACCTCTCCAACTTATATTTAGCAGAATGCATTATGTAACATATGTTGCATTATGTAACAGTATGTGGTGTTATGTTGTTTGACTATCGATACTTCAAAGGTGATTGTGCCATATTTCTGTTTGGCAGCTTTCTGCTTTCCGCTGCAGTGCTCGGACGTTTTAAGAAGATGCTGGTCAAATGATACTTGCTATACCATCTATTTATTTATTATTGCAGCAATCATCATGACAGAATGTGGAAATGTAATGCAATCTGGAAGCGTCATGCTTTGCTTTGTCACTTTCATGAATTCTGTGTCATTAAAAAGGAGCCAGCCTCAAATAAAGCCACAAGTTACTCTCTAGCTTTTATTACTCTCTAGTATTTTATTTGATTCGTAGTTTATTATTCAACCAATGTTTGGTAGAGCACCAGTGTTTTCATTTTCTTCGTTCTTCTCGGTCTTATAGGGGCAATCTGCAGGTGCTTCATCCATTTGGGGATTTCTGAATTAATTAAATGTTCCCATTGATTCTTGAAGAATATATCTTAGAAATGCCTCATGAGCTTAGTTCAACTGTCGTACCTTTGTAAACACAGTAAATATAAACAAACATGCTCTAGCGGGGTGCGTATTTGGCGGCAGAGAAGTCAGGTGCAGGAGAGCAGAACTGGGTAATATTTTTATTTTATTTTTTTATTTTACCTTTATTTAACCAGGTAGGCTAGTTGAGAACAAGTTCTCATTTGCAACTGCGACCTGGCCAAGATAAAGCATAGCAGTGTGAACAGACAACAACACAGAGTTACACATGGAGTAAACAATAAACAAGTCAATAACATGGTAGAAAAAAAGAGAATCTATATACAATGTGTGCAAAAGGCATGAGGTAGGCAATAAATCGAATAATTACAATTTAGCAGATTAACACTGGAGTGATAAATCATCAGATGATCATGTGCAAGTAGAGATACATGTGTGCAAAAGAGCAGAAAAGTAAATAAATAAAAGCAGTATTGGGGGTGATGTAGGTAAATTGGGTGGGCTATATACCGATGGACTATGTACAGCTGCAGCGATTGGTTCGCTGCTCGGATAGCAGATGTTTAAAGTTGTTGAGGGAGATAAAAGTCTCCAACTTCAGAGATTTTTGCAATTCGTTCCAGTCGCAGGCAGCAGAGAACTGGAAGGAAAGGCGTCCAAATTAGGTTTTGGCTTTAGGGATGATCAGTGAGATACACCTGCTGGAGCGCGTGCTACGGGTGGGTGTAGCCATCGTGACCAGTGAACTGAGATAAGGCGGCACTTTACCTAGCATAGCCTTGTAGATGACCTGGAGCCAGTGGGTCTGACGACGAACATGTAGCGAGAGCCAGCCGACTAGGGCATACAGGTCGCAGTGGTGGGTCGTATAAGGTGCTTTAGTAACAAAACGGATGGCACTGTGATAAACTGCATCCAGTTTGCTGAGTAGAGTATTGGAAGCTATTTTGTAGATGACATCGCCGAAGTCGAGGATCAGTAGGATAGTCAGTTTTACTAGGGTAAGTTTGGCGGCGTGAGTGAAGGAGGCTTTGTTGCGAAATAGAAAGCCGACTCTAGATTTGATTTTGGATTGGAGATGTTTGATATGAGTCTGGAAGGAGAGTTTGCAGTCTAGCCAGACACCTAGGTACTTATAGATGTCCACATATTCTAGGTTGGAACCGTCCAGGGTGGTGATGCTAGTCGGGCGTGCGGGTGCAGGCAGCGAACGGTTGAAAAGCATGCATTTGGTTTTACTAGCGTTTAAGAGCAGTTGGAGGCCACGGAAGGAGTGTTGTATGGCATTGAAGCTCGTTTGGAGGTTAGATAGCACAGTGTCCAAGGAAGGGCCAGAAGTATACAGAATGGCGTCGTCTGCGTAGAGGTGGATCAGTGAATCGCCCGCAGCAAGAGCAACATCATTGATATATACAGAGAAAAGAGTCGGCCCGAGAATTGAACCCTGTGGTACCCCCATAGAGACTGCCAGAGGACCGGACAACATGCCCTCCGATTTGACACACTGAACTCTGTCTGCAAAGTAGTTGGTGAACCAGGCAAGGCAGTCATTAGAAAAACCGAGGCTACTGAGTCTGCCGATAAGAATATGGTGATTGACAGAGTCGAAAGCCTTGGCCAGGTCGATGAAGACGGCTGCACAGTACTGTCTTTTATCGATGGCGGTTATGATATCGTTTAGTACCTTGAGCGTGGCTGAGGTGCACTCGTGACCGGCTCGGAAACCGGATTGCACAGCGGAGAAGGTACGGTGGGATTCGAGATGGTCAGTGATCTGTTTGTTGACTTGGCTTTCGAAGACCTTAGATAGGCAGGGCAGGATGGATATAGGTCTGTAACAGTTTGGGTCCAGGGTGTCTCCCCCTTTGAAGAGGGGGATGACCGCGGCAGCTTTCCAATCCTTGGGGATCTCAGATGATACGAAGGAGAGGTTGAACAGGCTGGTAATAGGGGGTGCGACAATGGCGGCGGACAGTTTCAGAAATAGGGGGTCCAGATTGTCAAGCCCAGCTGATTTGTATGGGTCCAGGTTTTCCAGCTCTTTCAGAACATCTGCTATCTGGATTTGGGTAAAGGAGAAGCTGGGGAGGCTTGGGCGAGTAGCAGCGGGGGGGGCGGGGCTGTTGGCCAAGGTTGGAGTCGCCAGGAGGAAGGCATGGCCAGCCATTGAGAAATGCTTGTTGAAGTTTTCGATTATCACAGATTTATCGGTGGTGACCGTGTTACCTAGCCTCAGTGCAGTGGGCAGCTGGGAGGAGGTGCTCTTGTTCTCCATGGACTTTACAGTATCCCAGAACTTTTTGGAGTTAGAGCTACAGGATGCAAATTTCTGCTTGAAAAAGCTGGCCTTTGCTTTCCTGACTGACTGCGTGTATTGGTTCCTGACTTCCCTGAACAGTTGCATATCGCGGGGGCTCTTCGATGCTATTGCAGTTCGCCACAGGATGTTTTTGTGCTGGTCGAGGGCAGTCAGGTCTGGAGTGAACCAAGGGCTATATCTGTTCTTAGTTCTGCATTTTTTGAACGGAGCATGCTTGTCTAATATGGTGAGGAAGTAACTTTTAAAGAATGACCAGGCATCCTCAACTGATGGGATGAGGTCAATATCCTTCCAGGGTACCCGGGCCAGGTCGATTAGAAAGGCCTGCTCGCAGAAGTGTTTTAGGGAGCGTTTGACAGTGATGAGGGGTGGTCGTTTGACCGCGGACCCGTAGCGGATACAGGCAATGAGGCAGTGATCGCTGAGATCTTGATTGAAGACAGCAGAGGTGTATTTGGAGGGCAAGTTGGTCAGGAATGTCTATTAGGGTGCCCATGTTTACGGATTTAGGGTTGTACCTGGTGGGTTCCTTGATGATTTGTGTGAGATTGAGGGCATCTAGCTTAGATTGTAGGACTGCCGGGGTGTTAAGCATATCCCAGTTTAGGTCACCTAACAGAACAAACTCTGAAGCTAGATGGGGAGCGATCAATTCACAGATGGTGTCCAGGGCACAGCTGGGAGCTGAGGGGGGTCGGTAGCAGGCGGCAACAGTGAGAGACTTATTTCTGGAGAGATTAATTTTTAAAATTAGAAGTTCGAACTGTTTGGGCATAGACCTGGAAAGTATGACAGAACTTTGCAGGCTATCTCTGCAGTAGATTGCAACTCCTCCCCCTTTGGCAGTTCTATCTTGACGGAAAGTGTTATAGTTGGGTATGGAAATCTCAGAATTTTTGGTGGCCTTCCTAAGCCAGGATTCAGACACGGCAAGGACATCAGGGTTGGCAGAGTGTGCTAAAGCGGTGAGTAAGACAAACTTAGGGAGGAGGCTTCTGATGTTGACATGCATGAGGCCAAGGCTTTTTCGATCACAGAAGTCAACAAATGAGGGTGCCTGGGGACATGCAGGGCCTGGGTTTACCTCCACATCACCCGAGGAACAGAGGAGTAGTAGGATGAGGGTGCGGCTAAAGGCTATCAAAACTGGTCGCCTAGAACGTTGGGGACAAGGAATAAAAGGAGCAGATTTATGGGCGTGGTAGAATAGATTCTGGGCATAATGTGCAGACAGGGGTATGGTGGGGCACAGGTACAGCGGAGGCAAGCCCAGGCACTGGGTGATGATAAGAGAGGTTGTATCTCTGGACATGCTGGTCTCAATGGGTGAGGTCACCGCATGTGTGGGAGGTGGGACAAAGGAGGTATCAGAGGTACGGAGAGTGGAACTACGGGGTCCATTGCAAACCAAAACAATGATAACTAGCCTGAACAACAGTATACAAGGCATATTGATATTTGAGAGAGACATACAGTAAGGCATAAAGTGATTGCAGGTCTTGATTGGGAGAGCTAGCTAAAACAACAGGTGAGATAACAGCAGCTAGTCAGCTAACACAGCAACAGCAGGTAAAAATGGCGACGACTAGGCAGAGAGGGTCGGATTAACTACACACAGAGCCTGAGTTAAAACACAGAGCCGACAGATAAAACACAAATAAACAGAATGGAGTACCGTGAATTAATGGACAGTCCGGCAGGCATCAGCTATGTAGCCAAGTGATCATAGTGTCCAGGGGGCAACCGTAGATGGAGCAGGGAAGCCGGCACTAAGCTAGCACGCGGCGTTTAAAGTTAGTAGCCCGGGGGGTGGTCTGCTCAGACGGAGGGGGTCTGCTCAGACGGAGGCCGGTTGAGGGCACAGCGGATGGGGTATTCGTCTGCAGACCAGACGTGGTCGTGTCGACAGAGAATCCAAGCCGGATGGCGATGGCGAAAGAGAGGTTGTAATTGTAGAATTATGTTTGCTAACTGGTGCTAGCTTCGTGGCAGTGGCGCTAGCTGCGCTAGCTGCAAGCTAGCTGTGAGGATCAGAAGTAGTGGCTCAGGGATTACGGCAGGAATCCGGCGTTGTTGTTGAGAGACAGTCCGATGCTGGTAAATTGGTGAGTAATATCCAGGCTAATAACAGGGCTGGTGTCTGTGCAGAAGGTAAAAGCTGCTAGCAGCGCCTAAAAATGACTAAATAGCTTGTAGCTGATTAGCTGGTTAGCTACTGGGGGTTCTTGTGTTCCAAAGTGTTCCAAAGTTAAAAAATAATAGCGATTCCGTATCACATTGGGTGAGGTAGGTTACCGGAAGGTATAATCGAATTAAAAATCGAAAAGAGATAGAATTCTTTTTTTAAAATATATACAAGAAATACGAAAAATACAAACGTACACGAGAGGACTAAACAAACACGTCTACACTGCTACGCCATCTTGGAATGTTATTGCGTAATAAATAACCGGAGATTTATTAAGCAAAACCAACGGCAACCAGAACAACAAGATAAATGGGCACAAAATAACCCGTCGTGCGCTCACAGGGAACGTGCACAAGCACTACAATAAACAATCCCACACAAAGACATGGGGGGAACAGAGGGTTAAATACACAACAAGTAAATGAGGGAAATTGAAACCAGGTGTGAGGAAAACAAGACAAAACAAATGGAAAATGAAAAGTGGATCGATGATGGCTAGAAGACCGCCGAGCGCCGCTCGAACAAGGAGAGGACCCGACTTCGGCGGAAGTCGTGACACGACTGAATATGGTTAAAATTATAATTGTATTATCATGGTTGGTCAGTCCTTGCATCCATAGCTCTGTCTATGGATTTGAGTGCTTTTTACTGAAACAGGTGGGGCGAACACATAGTTATTGTTTCAACAGCTTTAAAGGGAAAGTTCAGTATTTTACAAATTAATGTTAGATGGTTGGTTCCTCACCCTGAAAGCGACATGGCCTAGCAGAAACTAATCCATGTTTCAGTTTTCTTTAAATAGCCACTACAAATTTCAGCTAAATTAGACCTCCGAAGTGGGAATTCCACAGAAGTGGTCAGGGCTACCACAGCAGGTTCATCCCCTCTGTCCATCAGACAATGGAAATGGTTGTTCATATTGGCAGTTTGAAGTGACTCAAATCATATATAGCTCAGGACCTTAGACTGGTGCAAAGGTTAACCTTCCAACATTGCTTACATCTGCTATGACAGGCTCATTGTCCACCCTCCCTCCCAGAAGCCTGGAAGAGATGAGAGCCAAGCCTATGGGTTCATATCCTCAACCCTGCAGCACACACACATACACACCAATTGATTCATGGACTGCTGAATGTAATTTTTTTTATCTTGCTTTGTTTGCTCTTCTCAGTATTATGTCTATCTCTGATAAGCTACCCAGGAAAGGGTTGAAAACAGCCCATATTAATATATGTAGCCTTAGAAATAAGGTTCATGAAATCAATAACTTGCTAACATCAGATAACATGAATATATTAGCCAATTCTGAGACTCACTTAGATCATTCATTTGATGATACAGCAGTAGCAATACAGGGATATAACATCTATAGAAGAGATAGAAATGCTTATGGGGGAGGTGTTGCTGTATATATTCAGAGCCGTGTCCCTGTAATGCTTAGAGATTATCTTATGTCAAGTGTTATTGAAGAGTTGTGGTCGCAGGTTCACTTGGCACATTGAAGCCTTTTCTTTGGGATTGTTGCTATAGGCCACCAAGTGCTAAAAGTCAGTATCTAAATAATGCGTGTGAAATGCTTGATAGTGTATGTGATGTAAACAGAGAGGTCTACTTTCTTGGGGACCTGAATATTGACTGGTTTTCATCAAGCTGTCCACTGAAGAGGAAGCTTCTCACTGTAACCAGTGCCTGTAATCTAGTTTAGGTTATTAATCAACCTACCAGGGTGTTTACAAACACTACAGGCACAAGAACATCGATCACATTTTACTAATACTGTAGAATACTGTAGTACTGTTTGTTCTAAAGCTATATCCATACCCATTGGATGCAGTGATCACAATATTGTGGCTATATCCAGGAAAGACAAAGTTCCAGGAGCTGAGCCTAAAATAGTGTGTAAGAGATCATACAAAAGATTTTGCTGTGACTCTTGTGTGGATAATGTAAAAAATATTTGTTGGTCTGATGTGATTAATGAGGAGCATCCAGACGCTGCACTTGATGAATTTATGAAATTGCTTCTTCCAATTATTGATAAACATGCACCTGTTAAGAAACTGACTGTTAGAACTGTTAAGACTCCATGGATTGATGAGGAATTGAAAAACTGTATGATTGAAAGAGATGGGGGAAAAGGAGTGGCTAATAAGTCTGGCTGCACATCTGACTGGCTTACTTAATGCAAATTGAGAAATGATGTGACTAAACTCACCAAAAAGAAGAAGAAACGTTATTACGAAGCCAAGATCAATGATATAAAGAATGATGGAAAAAAACTTTGGAGTAATTTAAATTAAATTAGGGGCAGAAAGACAAATTAAACTCCATCTTTCATCCAATCAGATGGCTTATTCATCACAAAACCATTTGATGTTGCCAATTATTTTAATTATTATTTCATTGACAAAGTGGGCAAACTTAGGAAGGAAATGCCCACGACAAACATTGAGCAATTATATTCATGCATAAAGAAAAGCATTGCAAGTTGAATTTTGTAAAGTTAGTGTGGGAGAGGTGGATTTTTTGTTTGTTATCGATCAATAATGACAAACCTCCTGGCATCGACACCTTAGATGGAAAAATACTGAGGATGGTAGCTAACTCTATAGCCACTCCTATCTGTAGTATCTTTAATCTTAGCCTAGAGGAAAGTCTGGAGGGAAGCCAAATTCATTCCACTACCCAAAAGTGGTAAAGCGGCTTTTACTGGTTCTAACAGCAGACCTATAAGCTTTCTGCCAGCTCTTAGGAATCTGTTGGAAAAATCTGTTGGGGTAACTAACTAAATCAGTTAGTTACCCCAACACGCTGTGTGGTCAGAAACGTGCTTTTTGTCACACCCTGATCTGGTTCACCTGTCCTTGTGATTGTCTCCACCCCCTCCAGGTGTCGCTTATTATCCCCGGTGTATATATCTAATAATCCCCAGTTTACAATTGGCTCATTCATCCCCCTCCTCTCCCCTGTAACTATTCCCCAGGTCGTTGCTGCAAATGAGAACGTGTTCTCAGTCAACTTACCTGGTAAAATAATGGTAAAAAAATAAAAAATAAAAAAATAAAAATATCCTTCTGTTTCCTGTCTCTCTGTGCCAGTTCGTCTTGTTTGCCAAGTCAACCAGCGGTTTTCCTTGCTCCTATTTTTCCTAGTCTCTCTTTGCTTCTAGTCCTCCTTGTTTCAACCCTTTCCAGTTCTAACTCCGAACCCGCCTGCCTGACCCCTCTGCCTGTTCTGACTACCAGCCTGCCTATCCCCTTGTATTGTTTTGGACTCGGATCTGGTTTCTGACCCCTGCCTGGCCTGACCTCAAGACCGCCTATTGTCTAGTACTGTTTGGACTCTGACCTGGTTTATGAACTCTCGCCTGTCCCCAACCTGCCTTTGCCTACTCCCTTAGTTATAATAAATAAATATCTGCCTCCTGTGTCTGCATTTGAGTCTCGCTTTATGCCCTTATAGCTTTCCCCATCCTTATGAGCACTTCCACAGTTTACCCTCCTGCTGAACTTTTCTTTCTGCAGACTGAATCCCTGTATGGCTGTTTAATTGTGCGTGCAACTAAACAACCATAGTCAATGTCAGTTCTCACTGGACATAATTCTCAGTAACCTGAACCAGGAGTGGTCAACCAAATGTGTGTGTGTGAATGTGGACATCTTCTTACAATAAACTCCCCTTAACCTGGACATCCACCTTATCTTTGTTCTGACCGGACATTCTGTAGCGGTTGCTACCGGCCTTAAGCCAGCACTTAAGGTTTATTTATTATATTCATGGTCCTTCGATTCTCTACAACCCTACCCCTATTTTTAAATTTATATATACTATTTAGCAGATGCTTTATCCAAAGCAACTTACAGTCATGTGTATGTGAATTTTTCCTTGTGGGAGCCCCCAGCAGGAATTGAACCATACAAGCATACTGAAGCATCGCCATGACGTTCTAATGGGAATTAATGTGGTATTAGTGAATATATTACAGCCTTCATTACATTGTAGACAATATACCTACCAGGCAGCAGTACCAGAAGGAATATGGATATGAGAGCCACCAGATGTCTACAAAGCCCTCTCACATTTCCATTATCAGATTTTGCGCCAGTGTTTGCAACTGGCAAACACTAAGGCCTGCATCATCTTTTTCTTCAGGATCAGCTCGAAATGTAGGCTATGCCTATGCTTCTACTCTCTGGTATTTTTAAACTCTATTTGACCTGTAGACATTCAAACAGAGTGGGTGCACAGGAAATGACACGGGGAAATTACTATGATTGATAAGATTGTGCGGTATATTATAGCCCTTTTATGAACTCCCAAACGTAATATTTAGTTTGTGCAATATCTTTTTTTTTTATGTGTAGCCAAGGTCAGAGGAAAAATATGTTAGGTTGTATGTTCAGTGAAATATTGCTTTAAGTACCAAGTGCATTTTGTAATGCTATTAGTACATTTCTTTCGATCAGTTGATTATTCATCTAAATGGTTTATCAGAAATGGAACAGGAATGTTTTTCCCCTAATGAATCTGTACCCTATCCCATGTTGTTCCTATTGCGTTTACTGTCAGGAACTGCTATACACAGTCAATTATTCATAGTTGATCATTTAACAATTGGGTAACAGCGCAGCTTGTTCTTTTTTCAAATAAAAATATTTGGTCTATCTTAATACCTGGCCATTTGGTAACACTCTATTTTGCATGGGTATATGTCCTGAATAATTATGGGCAGAAAATAACTAACCATAGAAATGAAATGACCATATACTGTATAAGTTAATTTATCAAGATATTTGACCAGAAGTCCCTACAAGAATAGTAAACAAACAAAAATTTGACCAATTTTTTGTGCGGACAAGGTCAAATGCTATTTCTAGAGGGTTTAAGGGTTAGGGTTAGAGTTAGTGTTAGGGTTAGAATTACGTTAAGGGTTAGGGTTAGGAGCTAGGGTTAGTTTTAGGGTTAGGAGCTAGGTTTAGGGTTAAAGATTAGGTTTTTGGGATAAGGTTAGGGTTAAGGTTCGGGTTAGAGTAAGAGTATGGGTTAGGGTTAGGTTTAGGGGTTAGGGAAAATAGGAATTTGAATGGGACTGAATTGTGTGTCCCCACAAGGTTAGCTGAACAAGACTGTGTATGTGTGTTTGTGTGTGTGTTTTCCTACCTTATCAGGAACCCAATGTCCTAACAGTTCACCCAAATGTTCTGACAGTCAGGACTTTTTTCATGTCCTGGATTTGTTTGAATGTTATTTTAAGCTTAAGGGTTAGGTTTTGGGGTGGGGTTAGGGTTTTGGTGGTTAAGGTTAGAGTTAGGGAAAATAGGATTTTTAATGGTCAAACATTTTTACCCAGAAAAAATAAAACAAAGCTGTGTGTGTGTGTACAAGTGTACATGTACAAGTATTAGCACATGCTATTTAATTACCAGAAAATCTACTAAGTTTAAATACCGAGAAAAATTGCGAAACAGGCCGTTCATAAATTCTTTGCTTAATCATGTTGCTCAATTAATTATCGACACAGAGTGCGAACTCAAGACCCACAGAAGACACCCGGAGTAGGCTATAGCGTTGTCGAATCATACAAACTTTGTAACCGCAGTCAAACAAAGGTCAAATTACCAAAGTTGCTCAACTTGCTAGATAACCTCCAACGAATAACAGAATATCTCCTATTCGAGTTGCTGATTACACAGAGAGCAGATCAGCTCATGAATAGCGGGGAGATGAATAGAGGACATTTTTTTAAATATCAAGGTACAGTAGCTTAACCGGGACCAACTCTGTAAAAACAAAATCGATATCTATGCTCAAACCGTTTGTTGATCGATCATACATTCTCTACGGAAGCTCTCACATGTGCAGCAATACGAGACAGCGCAGAGGACAGCGCAGAGAAGCCAGTGGAATGTTATAGCGGTATTTTGACATGCGTAGGCGAGAGACGTGCTTTGATAATGCAACCTATGGATTACCGAATACAGTTAGTAATTTGGGGTTTCAGTGGGATATGAACGATAGGAAAAATAGCCTAGGCTCTATACAAGGCTATATAAAGATACTACCTGAGTCAGTAGATAAATAATGCAATAATGTAGACTAAAACAAGTGTATGCTAAATGTTTCCTTTTCAGTGATACGTAGATGAGCAAACGAATAAATGAGCTACCACTTCCACTTGTCCAGCCAGAGATCAATTAACCAAATATACAGCCAGAGATTCAGTAAAGCAAAAGCACATTGATTATCAGACAAGTCACAGGGTCGGGAGTAGCCTAGGACAGGCTACTTACTACACGAGTGAAGCGCAAAATCCACTTGTAGGCCTATAATATGCTAGCAAAATGTTTTTGATCAGCTAATATATGACCAAACTAAATAAAGATGACCATTAGCACTTCCCCAGCCTAATTATTGCCAAATATCCAAACGGAGATTCAGTGAAAACCAAAAATCTGACATTGATTGATTTATCTATAAGAGTCAACCACGCTTGTCGAAAAGCAGCGCGATGGCGCTGTCCCAATCAAAACCGTGCTGAAATGATAATAGGTGACCAAACACATAGGCCTATATAAACAATAATTAGGCAAAAGGCTCCCATGCGACAACATGTTTGGATAATGTGCCGTTTTATTTTTTGCCAATCTGCTGCTGCGTATGTTGTGTAATTGCATTAGTGCGACATTGGGGGAAAATGTTGTATTTTCCTGGGTTTTGTCATTAAATATTTTCGGGAAATGTATGGACCCGGAAGTAGTCCCGGAACAGTCCCGGGATCCTGGTGTTAACCCCTAGCACATACCACTATTGCTGTAATTCTGTTTCCCATGTAAATATAAATCAGTGAACACACAAATTGTACTCCATAGCTACATGTACTTTACTAACCTATTACACAGTAATTACACACAGAATGTAATGTTACAATAGTTCTGGTATAAACTGCAGCCGGGCATTCTTTGCTGTTCCAAATGTTCTTTTAAAACAACAATAACAGTATTATGTCAGGGTGAAACTCTTTCTATTTCAATTCTAAAAACGGGCTTAACATTACATTCTTAGAAAAAAAGGAGCTATCTAGAACCAAAAAGGGTTATTGGGCTGTTCATATAGGAGAACCCTTTGAAGAACCCCTTTTGTTCCAGGTAGAACCCATTTGGTTCCAGGTAGAACCCTTCTGGGTTCCATGTAAAAACCTTTCCACAGAGGGTTCTACCTGGAACCCAAAAGAGTTCTACCTGGAACCAAAAAGGGTTCCCCTATGGGAATAGCTGGAGAACCCTTTTGGAACCCTTGTTTCTAATAGTGTACTGCAAATGATTGGAATCGTTATCCCTTTCATGACAAATATAATCAATTGCTTTACAGCACTTTTTCAAATAAAACAGTATCAGTCAGGGGCTTCTGAATGTTCACCATTTTGTAAAATTCAGGATGATGCGGTCATTTGGTTCTGGGATGTAACAGCCAATACCTGTGACAACAAGGTCCAAATAGGTCATTTTGTGTTTTACAGTAGATGCACAATTTGTGTGACAAATAGATTGTTGTAAATAACACTTGATTTTGCCCTTAATTCTGTAGAAAGAGAGAGAAATATTCTAAATCATGACTCACCCACATCAGGTCTGATCACAGGTCCATTCGTCCCAGTCTGAACAAGGAGCTCCCAATAAGTGTGCTCAGCATTGTCCCCGGCTACACCATTCACACTCTCCAGGAAAGGACCATAGTTTGGGTCCTCTGTGTAGGTAAACCTGGAAGAACAATGCTCACTGACTACTGACACAATATAAAATAACTGACACCCTTTATCCATTGCAACAGCAAGAAAACCACCATTACTTTTTCACATTGGAAACCGGAAAATCCTGTATCACTCAATGCCATGCAAAAATTGACACACAGAACTACAGAACATTATCTGTAAATTAGAATAGAAAACGATTTCTCAAACTGTAACGTCTGTATTGCATATATGATCTATTCTAGAAATCAATCAGACAATGGAATCTACATTTCTACTCACTTGAAGTCTGCATTGGTCTGCTGCAGTCTCCTCATGGCACCGAGTAGGATCCCTCTGAACACAACGTCAGCACTGTAGGTCTCATTGGGTGCATTGGAGATGCTGTTGACTATCGTCAACTTGATAGGGTTTGGTCCATATGCCTCTGTAATAAAATTGTAATTTAAAATCTCAACTATACTTTATAAGTTATAAAGATAACGTTACAAAGAGGTAAAGTAAGTAAATATATTCCACATTACTTTCAGTCAGGATCCCAGGAACCAGCAACAGCAGAGCTGCGGAGAGAAAAGATGCCGTGGTCATCATACTCATCCTGTATTCAGTTGGAAGATCAGTTGGAAGTGTAGGCCTACAGTACTGCATTCACTCACTGCTTCTTATACACTATTCCTAGACTTGTAGCCACTCATTTATAGTCTGGTTACAGTCTGTTTAGCTGTCATTCCACTCCTTGCCACTCATTGTCATGCTGAACATATGACGCAGAGTACAAGGAGTGGAATGTTAACAGACTGGTACCCAGGCTAACTCTTTTAGGGACCTTTTGGAATTTATGGAACGGTGTACACAGAGGAATTTGGGGGGGATGTGTCATGCTCTTTCAATTTAAGTCCGGTGGAGGTTTAGTATTTTTTAATTCAGTACAGGGGAAGGTCATGCAATTTATAATAGACAGTCTCCACTGATAAATAGGTGAGCTTTTCGAGCTGCGTAGGCCCAGTGGCTGGGAGCGCAGCCTGCAGGTTGACGTTTTCATCATGAATTATGTTCTAGAAGCAGCTTTGCAGAGTTTAGCTAATGAATGATAGGCTAATGTGCATACGCTTCTAAGTTAAAGCTACACATATTTAGCCTGTCTGTCTTCACCGTTCTTAAGCCCAATTACGCACTTGGCCTCCCCGCTGCCTCTCTGCTATTCCTCTTAGGTCTTGTGCAGTCCCAGGAAAAGCTCAACTGCAATAGCTTGTTGAACACTTACACTATAATGACCAGAAGTATGTGGACACCTGCTTGTCGAACATCGCATTCCAAAATCATGGGCATTCATTTGGAGTTGGTCCTCCAACATTCTCCACTCTTCTGGGAAGGTTTTCCACTCGATGTTGGAACATTGCTGCGGGGACTTGCTTCCATTTAGCCACAAGACCATTAGTGAGGACAGGCACTGATGTTGGGCGATTAGGCCTGGCTCATAGTTGGCTTTCCAATTACTCCCAAAGGTGTTTAATGGTGTTGAGGTCAGGGTTCTATGCAGGCCAGTCAAGTTCTTCCACACTGATCTGGACTTTGCTTTGTGCACGGGGGCATTGTCATGCTGAAACAGGAAAGGGGCCTTCCCCAAACTGTTGCCACAAAGTTGGAAGCACAGAATCGTCTAGAATTTCATTGAATGCTGTAGCGTTAAGATTTCCCTTCACTGAGGGGCCTAGCCCGAACCATGAAAAACAGCCCCAGACCATTATTCCTCTTCCACCAAACTCTACAGTTGGCACTACAAATTAGGGCAGTTAGTGTTCTCTTGGCATCTGCCAAACCCAGATTTGTCCGTCGGACTGCCAGATGGTGAAGCGTGATTCCAATGGCGACGAGCTTTACATCACTCCAGCTGACTCCAGCCGAACCATGAAAAACAGCCCCAGACCATTATTCCTCTTCCACCAAACTCTACAGTTGGCACTACAAATTAGGGCAGTTAGTGTTCTCTTGGCATCTGCCAAACCCAGATTTGTCCGTCGGACTGCCAGATGGTGAAGCGTGATTCCAATGGCGACGAGCTTTACATCACTCCAGCTGACTCTTGGCATTGCGCATGGTGATCTTAGGCTTGTGTGTGGCTACTCGGCCATTGAAACCCATTTCATGAAGCTCCCGACAAACAGTTATTGTGCTGACGTTGCTTCCAGAGGCAATTTGGAACTCGGTAGTGAGTGTTGCAACTGCAGACCAGACGATTTTTACGCGCTATGCACTCCAGCACTTGGCGGTCCTGTTCTGTGAGCTTGTGTGGCCTACCACTTCGCGGCTGAGCCGTGGCTGCTCCTATACATTTCCACTTCACAATAACAGCACTTAAGTTGACCAGGGTGGCTCTAGCGGGGCAGAAACTTGATGAACTGACTTGTTGGAAATATGGCATCCTATGACAGTGCCACGTTGAAAGTCCCTGAGCTCTTCAGTAAGGCCATTCTACTGCCAATGTTTGTCTATGGAGATTGCATGGCTGTGTGCTCGATTTTATACACCTGTCAGCAACGGGTGTGACTGAAATAGACTAATCCACTCATTTGAAGGAGTATCCACATACTTTTCTATATATATTGTGTATTTTGAGCATTGTCTTTAGAAATTGCATATTCAAGGAGAGATGCAAGCATAGTATGGCTTTCTGAATGTCAAATAGGTCTACAGCATCCAAAATAATTGGTGAGGAGTTTGAAAGGAGAGAGAGAGCATGCAATGGTTTGATCACATTGGCTGGTGATGATAAATTGATGATAAGATCAACCATTCGAAAAATGGAGATCGCAAACCACTTGAGCAAAGATGCATGCAGATGCAATGATTAACTTTTACATGCTGACACAAAGATGTGCAGGCCACATGGCGTTTGTTCTTGAATTGCTATATTTATCACTTCAAATCAAATCAAAGTTTACTTGTCACGTGCGCCGAATACAACAGGTGTAGACCTTACAGTGAAATGCTTACTTACAGGCTCTAACCAATAGTGCAAAAAAAGTATTAGGTGAACAATAGGTAAGTAAAGAAATAAAAACAACAGTAAAAAGACAGTGAAAAATAACAATAGCATCTGTTTGGGGTGGGTCTAGGGTTTCTGGGATAATGGTGTTGATGTGAGCCATTATCAGCCTTCCAAAGCACTTCATGGCTACGGACATGAGTGTTACGGGTCTGTAGTCATTTAGGAAGGTTGCCTTTATGTTCTAGGGCACAGGGACTATGGTGGTCTGTTTGAAACATGTTGGTATTACAGGCTCAATCAGGGACATGTTGGTTGGTCAGCACATGCCCGGAGCACACGTCCTGGTAATCCGTCTGGCCCCGCAGCCTTGTGTATGTTGACCTGTTTAATGGTCAACATAAAGGTTTAAAGTGTCACTTTCATTACAGTTAATGTACATTTCAGTACTACTTGTCGTTAATACAATGTCTACAGACCACCATGAAAGCACTGATTGGTCTGGAAACACTGTATAGGCTAGCGTGAGGTAGAATGCATTGATTCGTTGATTGATAGGCCTACATGTGTAGGCTACTGAAGATCAATTAACGATAACCTGTCCTGTCATCTAGTGTGGATGCTCACCACCAGTGTATTATATACTCTAATCCCACTGGGCACACACTGGTTGAATACATGTTGAACCAATGTGGAATAGAGCCCCACAGTGGAGGTGTCATAATACCCATTAAACCTAGCAGTCAAACAAGGGAAATGGTTCCAATCGTTTTTTCACCATTCATTTATCTCCTATGGGATTTTAGAAACACTTAAAATAAGGGCTGTGTTTCATGTAGGCTTACCCTGGCGTGATGTAAATCTCTCAGACAAGGTGGGTTTTATCAATATATTCGGCTCTATTTAATCTCAGATTCTGAAAATGCCAATTAGCATCAAAGTAGACATCATGCAAGACTACAAATCACTGTAAGCTCCTCCACGTCATCTCTAGCTGACACCTTTGGGCAAAAAATGGAATCAGCTCACAGCTGATTCTGACATGTATTGACTCAGGGTTGTGAATACTTATGTAAATTTGATATTTCTGTAAAAACATGTTTTCACTTTGTCAATATGGGGTAGATGGGTGTGTAGACGGGTGAGAGAAAAAAAATCGATTTAATCCATTTTGAAATCAGGCTGTAACACAACAAAATGTGGAATAAGTGAAGGGGTATGAATACTTTCTGAATTCAATGTAGTGAAATGAATTGAATGTAGGCCTAATATCATTGTACCTTGTACATACTTTATAGCATTTGTTAAAAAACCTTAAGACGTCAGATAACGTCGTTTTGTGCCTTACCTTAGTTTCTGTCAGCTTTGCTTACAACCTAGCCTCATCGTCAACTAGGCTTCCCTAAAAACGGGAAGCCTGGGGAAGTTCCATGGCAGAAATCAGATAAAGAGAGAACGGTGCAATTGCGGCCCGCTATTCGGGACATTCCTGCATGTGGGTGTTCCTGCATGTTTGTTCCTGCATGTGGGCATACTTCTATTGGTCCATTTTAAGCTAGGACTCCGGAAGAACAGGTGGTAGGCAGTAAGTGGCGGTAATGCTCCATGACGTTGGATGCCAACCACTGATAAACTCCACAGAAGAAGAGGCAGTGTGACAACACTAGCTAGCTAGGACAATAGTAGACCGTGTCCTTCGCCCCCTCCTGTCGGGCACTGTTATCCTGCAGTTCTGTTAACGACAGTGATGGCAGATGTTCAGCAGGTGTTAGCGAAGGACACTAGCTAACTAGGACTCCAGTACACAGCAGGTGGGATGGGTAGCTAGCTAGCACACAGGTAGACAGTGTACTTCGCCCCCGCCTGTCGGGCACTGTTTTCCCGCAGCTCTGTTAACGATTTCAAGGGCAGGTGTTCGGCAGGTGGTAGCGAAAGACGACAGAGTGCTAACTAACTAGCTAGCTAGGACTCCGGTAGGCTAGACACATACAGAAGACACATACAGTATACAGAAGATAGCCCAAGTCCATATTATGGCAAGAACAGCTCAAATAAGCAAAGAGAAATGACAGTCCATTATTACTTTAAGACATGAAGGTCAGTCAATACGGAACATTTTGAGAACTTTGAAAGTTTCTTCAAATGCAGTCGCAAAAACCATCAAGTGCTATGATGAAACTGGCTCTCATGAGGACCGCCACATGAATGGAAGACCCAGAGTTACCTCTGCTGCAGAGGATAAGTTCATTAGAGTTACCAGCCTCAGAAAATGAAGCCCAAATAAATGCCTCACAGAGTTCAAGTAACAGACACATCTCAACATCAACTGTTCAGAGGAGACCGTGTGAATCAGGCATTCACGGTCGAATTGCTGCAACAAAACCACTACTAAAGGATACCAATAATAAGAAGAGACTTGCTTGGGCCAAGAAACACGAGCAATGGACATTAGATCAGTGGAAATTTGTCCTATGGTCTGGAGTCCAAATTGGAGATTTTTGGTGAACGGATGATCTCTGCATGTGTATTTCCCACCGTAAAGCATGGAGGAGGATGTGTTATGGTGTGGGGGTGCTTTGCTGGTGACACTGTGATTTATTTAAAATTCAAGGCACACTTAACTAGCATGGCTACCACAGAATTCTGCAGCGATACGCCATCCCATCTGGTTTGGGCTTAGTGGGACTATCATAAGTTTTTCAACAGGACAATGACCCAATACACCTCCAGGCAGTGTAAAGGCTATTTTACCAAGAAGGAGAGTGATGGAGTGCTGCATCAGATGACCTGGCCTCCACAATCCCCCGGCCTCAAACAAATTGAGATGGTTTGGGATGAGTCGGACCAAAGAGTGAAGGAAAAGCAGCCAACAAGTGCTCAGCATGTGAGAACTCCTTCAAGACGTTGGAAAAGCATTCCAGATGAAGCTGGTTGAGAGAATGCCAAGAGTGTGCAAAGCTGTCATAGAGGCAAACGGTTGCTATTTGAAGAATCTCAAATCTCAAATATATTTTGATTTGTTTAACACTTTTTAGTTACTACATGATTCCATATGTGTTATGTCATAGTTTTTATGTCTTTACTATTATTCTACAATGTAGAACATAGTAAAAATAAAGGAAAACCCTTGAATAAGTAGGTGTTTTAAAACTTTTGACCGGTACCATTTTAATTTTAATAATGAGAATCTCCACTTTCTAATTATGTAAGGTTAGGCAGTGTATTCCGTTGTCATCAAATGCTAGCCACAAAATACATTTTGCCCATGGAACGCTGAGCTCCCCCCATTGTTTTCCTATGGAGAGGCATGCTGGTATATTTCAAAAAATATCTCGCAATGTGTACATTTAGATTTTTTCAAGTCGGACACCATGAGAATCTCCTCTTTCTAATTATGTAAGGCTGGGCAGTGTATTCCGTTGTCATCAAACGGTAGACCAAAAATAGAAGTTCCTACTTCCTCGTTATGCAGACATAAGCAGACATAAGCACACTTGGCACCATTGAGGTGCGGATGTTTACTTTCTACACATGACATATTTATAATTATATCAAATATATGCAACGGAATTTTCCACCAACAGGTTTCTGTGCCAATGCACCACACAACCAATAAACAAAACCTTTTCAACACCACAATAAATATTATATGTCAATCCTGACAAACAGGAAACACATCCCTCTCTACCTTGTAGGCATTACCCAGTATCGGAGGCTTTGCTTGACAATCTCTGAATGTCATTAAACTTTGTGGTGTTTTGTAACAGATGTCTCTTTCATTTTGTCCATTTGTGCCTCTGCACAGTTTGGATTGATTGATTTATTGATTTTATTTGTCAGTAAAAAAATACATACACTGCCTTCGGAAGGTATTCAGACCCCTTGACTTTTTCCACATTTTGTTGCATTACAGCCTTGTTCTAAATGGATTAAATTAAATTAAATCCTCAGCAATCTACACACAATACCCCATAATGACAAAGTGAAAACAGGTTTCTAGAAATTGTTGAAAATTTCAGTAAATACCTTATTTACATAAGTATTCATACCCTTTGCTATGAGACTCAAAATTGAGCTCAGGTGCATCCTGTTTCCATTGATCATCCTACAACTTTATTGGAGTCCACCTGTGGTAAATTCAATTGATTGGGCATTATTTGGAAAGGCACACACCTGTCTATATAAGGTCCCACAGTTGACAGTGCATGTCAGAGCAAAAACCAAGCCATGAGGTTGAAGGAATTGTCTGTAGAGCTCTGAGACAGGATTGTGTAAAGGCTCATAAAAGGTATTTAATGTATGTCTCATCAGGCTCAGGTAGCGTCAGTTTCAAAGCTCTAATAAAATCCAGACATATTAATATGCTTTAGAATGACACTTCCGGGTTGGGCAGGAAATGCTGGGTTACCTGGGAGAAGTGATTCTCAGGATGGAACATTTGTAAAATACTGGTAAAATATTCAACCCTAGTCTGTAGCTTATTCTTTTAGATGTTTGTGGCTGCTGGTGAACCATGATGTGCAGGCATAATCAAAGAGACACTGGACTAGCGCACTTGTCTTTAGGGTGTCTATAGGTTTCCATCCAATTGGCGACAGATTTTCATGCGCATATTCAAAAATCTGTTGAGGTGGACAACATGACCGGGAATATTTTAATTTACCAGACATTAGAGAACTTTAACGGACATCCATATCAGTGGCCGTCGGTGCCGTTTAAGATGAGGGAGGAAGACTATTTTTCTTCATAAGCATGGCCTTATTTCTATTACAGCATATTGGATGACTGTCATTCATATTCCATTCAACCAGTTCAATGTAACATCAATAGCTTTAGGCTACTACATGATCCTCAAATTTTCCCTTTACCCATCATAAGGTTGTTACAACCTAGAATATGCATGAAAGTTTACAACGTAGGTGCACACAGGTCGAGAGAAATTTGAGGTGACCATTACACATGGGCAGACAGTGACACATTCAATACTGCATTGCACACTCTTGCCTGAATCTAGCTGATCTAGGGTGTAATCATTAGTCCAACAGTTGCAAACGAGTCTTCTATTGGACAAATTCAGGCATGTTTATCCTAGTTTAATTTTGTTTGCTTCCGTATAAGAAACATTTTTCAACAGAATCGTCGGAATGAATACACCCCTGATCACACGTAAACACAGTTCACTTTCATTGCAGCCATGAAGCCACAGGGCTCTTCTCGCAGGCTCTATTGCCCTATGCGAACTGTAGGTAGTGATTTTTGACCTGGTTACATGTACAGTACATTGAACAACACAGTGCACTTTTGTAATTTTTGGTTATTTCTGTGTAACAAAAAACCTATGAAGAAGTTGGCTCTTTTACAATGGGAAAGAATGTTGTTTTCCCTGATTTGTGAGTGTGGTTGAGGGGAATTCCTCCTTATGACATGAATAACAATGGGGCTTCTATTACAGTATTATGTTTTTGTGAATATTTTGAACAAAAGGAAAACAAGGAAGGTTGATAGTCATTGACTCAACTTTTCAAAGATTTCTGATTTATTGTTATCCATTCTCACATTCCTTTATGTTGTCTGAAACTGAAGGTTTAATGTATCCATTGTTCACAGGCCTTAGCCTTTTCGGGGCCATAAGAGAGTTTTGGTTCGGGGCCCCAACCCCACTTCGGGACCTTAGCTGTTGGGTTAGTCACTGCAAAACATTTTTTACTTTGGTAGAGCTCTTTGAAAAAAAGGTGCTATCTAGAATATTAAAGCTCAGACACACTGGTAGGAGTGACAAATGTTTGCCTGCCTCTGAATAGTGTCGGCAGTTAATCTCTTTTATGTTTACACAGCAAAGACCTTGAAGTCGTCCCCCACTCAGCCTTGTTAAAACACTTCAAACCAGAATGTGGCAGTAGGTCTAGCGTTGTTTGGCAATGCATGTCCATGTGTGTGGCACAGATTCCTATGTTAGCTAGGAAGCTCTAGCTGCGCTAAGGTTGTTAATTTGTAGAAAGCGCTTGTTGATACTAGCCAGATGGCCACAGCTAGATAACTACCTAGCAAGATGATGAAGAAACAATTTAATTCACTCTCCATAATCCCATACGGCCAGTGCCAGTCCATAGCCAAATGATTAGCTAGCTAGCTAATGTCAGCATATTCGCTAGCTAGCACAACATACTTTTGTATATATTCTGTATGTGGACACCCCTTCAAATTAGTAGATTTGGCTATTTCAGCCACACCTATTGCTGACAGGTGTATAAAATCGATCACACAGCCATGCTGGCAGTAAAATGGCCTTACTGAAGAGCTCAGTGACTTTCAACATGGCACCGTCATAGTATGCCACCTTTCCAACAAGGCAGTTTGTCAAATTTCTGCCCTGATAGAGCTGCCCCGGTCACACATTGGTGCCGCTGGCTTCCGGGTTAAGCAAGAATTGTGTCAAGAAGCAGTGCGGCTTGGCAGGGTTGTATTTCGAGAGGACGCGTGCCTCTTCAACTTTGCCTCTCCCGAGTTTGTATGGGAGTTGCAGTGATGGGACAAGACTGAAACTACCAATTGGAGGTCACGAAATTGGGAGAAAAAGGGGTAAAAAAATACAAAAATAATAATAAAAACACACATCCCTCCCCAAAGCAATAAAATATAATTCCCACATAAATGCATACACATAAAGAATAGCCAGACACAATACATAAAACCATCACGAGCTAACAATACAATAGGCCTAGCTAACCAACATGACATGAGTAGAGCAATATAATACTATGTACAGATAGACATATACTGTAGTTATCAGAACCCTCCTCGCCTGCCACTACTTTGGCAGCTTAGGGGTGCCCTGTCTCATGACTTTGACTTCAAACTTTCAAACTTTGTTGTCACTGATCGGTTCAGTTTTGACGACGAGTCCAACATGCCATTTGTTTCTGTGGACCTGAGTGTCCTTCAGTAAGAAGACATCTTGCAGGTTAGGTTTGTCGACTTTCCATTTTCTAGATGACTGGAGTGTCACAAGGTATTCTTCTCAGCGTTGATGAAGCTGGGTGTAGACGGACTCAATCACCTCTGTGTACTGCTGTTGTACTCATGCAGGAGAACATGCCGGCCCAGCTTTTACTCTCTGCGCTGCCTCCTCTGGTCTGGCGAGAGGTGATGTTCCAGGGTCTGATGACGTCCAGTCCAACATGAATGAACAGTGAATCTGAGGTAAGTCTATCCGCAGGTAAGTCTGACATCTTTTGCTCTTCCAGTTTTCTGTGGAGTTTCCTGCAGGTCACACACTTATAGACCACACTTGATACCAACCTTTTACTTCCAACAATCCACAATCCAGCTGACCGGACTGCACCTTCAGTGAAGTGATGACCCTGGTGTGCAACTTGCTCGTGGTAGTATCTTCTCAACAGAGTGGCAATGTGGTGGTTCTTGGGGATGATGAGGCGGTGTTTCTCTTCCCACATCATATCAGCTGCAGATGTGCGGCCTCCGATTCTCATCAACCCGTCTTCATCAATGATTGGGTTCAGCTTCTTGAGCGGACTGTGTTTGGCGAGGCACTTCATTTCTTCTTCGAAGACTTCTTGCTGTATGCATCTAATGATGGTGGTTTTGGCTTGTGCAAGATGGTTCCTCTTGCACTTGTCACTGCCCTGGAGAAGGATTTGGCCAGCTGTATGAGCTTTGCTGTTGCTCAGGTGAGCGACTTCCAGCTGGAAAATCGTTCAATCCTGTGAGCCAAGCTGGCCTCCAGTAGCTTTGGTAGTGAAGGTTGTGACTTGCTGCCGGATTTCTGTATCTGTGTCTGGTACAACAAGTTCAAAGGTCTTTGACTGAGTAGACATTTCTGTCTCTGTTCTTGTCAGGAAGGCTGGACCCAAGAACCAGTAAGTGAGCTTGAGGCAAGCTGCTGGCACAGGCCTACTTCCATACTGACGTGGTGCCACTGTTCTGGGTGTGTGGACTTTCTTATACATGTAACTCTGTTTGACACATAGATGTAGAATCTTCTAGATGCGTTGTGAATATATCACAGCACAATATTGCTATCTGTGTAGAACTTCACTGCATAAATCTCAATCTCCATTTCATTTTTGTTTAGGTCTGCCATCTCAACCGCTAAAGCCAGCGACACAAAGCTCTAGGCATGGATCAGTGTGAGCAGGTTGTGGAGCAAGTTTGGGTTTTCTCATGATGAACCCAACGTGACTTTGTCCCTCGAAGTCGACCACTCTGAGGTATGATACAGCTGATATGGCCATAGTGGCTGCATCTGAGAAAGCGCAAAGTTCTCTCTGCTGCGTGAAGGACAAGGAGACAGGGACATAGGGTGGATGGTGAGTTGTTCGAGTTCCATCAATGCATCTTTCCACAGCTTCCACTGAGTTACTCTTCTGGGAGTGGTGTGTCCCAATAACATTGTTCATGTTCAGTAGAAAATTTGCTCGTTAGAGCCTTGCCTTGCATAGTGATAGGTGCTACAAACCCTAGGTGTGTCGTACAGAACACCTCTTCTTGTGAACAGCTTCTCTACTCAGAAGGTGAAGCAATCTGTTTCCAGATTCCAACTGAGTCCTAGACTTCGCGGCAGGTAGCCTAGTGGTTAGAGCGTTGGGCCAGTAACCGAAAGGTTGCTAGATTGAATCCCCACGCTGACAAGGTAAAAATCTGTCATTCTGCCCCTGAACAAGGCAGTTAACCCACTGTTCCCCAGTAGGCCGTCAATGTAATTAAGAATTTGTTCTTAACTGACTTGTCTAGTTAAATGAAAAAAATACTCCTAGATCCAGGTCCTTGAGGTCTTTTGCGCGATCCTCTGGGGGAAATGCTTCTATGACTTTGCTGCTGTTGGAGACTATCTTGTGCAGCCTCATGCTAGACTCTGCTAACATTTATCTTGTTCCTTTCAGGATGTCGATAGCTTCTTCATCGCTGGAGAATGAGGTAAGTCAACGTCTACGTAGAAGTTTCTCATGAGAAACTGTTTGGCATCTGTGCCATGCTCTTCACCCTCCTGGGCTGCTCATCTCAGGCCGTAGATGGCTACAGCTGGTGAGGGGCTGTTGCCGAACACATGCACCTTCATTCTGTGATATCTTTGAGGTCGTCTTCATACCACAGGAACCTTAGGTAGTCACGGTGGTCTTCGTGGGAAAAAGACACAGTAGAACATCTGTGACTTCAATGTTTTTTTCGGAATCGGATGAGGACTCCGAGGAGTGTGTTATTCAGGTCTGGTCCACTGAGGAGGACATCGTTGAGGGAGACAACCTCATGCTTGGCACTGGAGTCATATACTACTCGTATCTGACCTGGCTTCTGGAGATGATACACACTAAATATAGGTAAGTACCAGCGCTCTTGTTTTCCCTCCAATGGTGGTGCTTTTTCACCTTGAACGTTGTCATAAATCTTCTGCCTGAAGTCGCGGAATCGTTCTTAAATGTTTGGCTTTCTCTCCAGAGTAAGTCACAGCGAAGTGAGTCACTTCACTGCTTGTCATCTGTTGTTGTGGAGGTGACACTGAGTTGAACGGGAAGGTATGGGAGCTACACAGCTGTTCGACTCATCCATGAAGACTTCCCTGTCCATGATTTAGAGGAAGATGACATCTTTGACAGATGGGGCTGGCTTGTCATCGCCTTGTGTCCTTTCAAACACTTTACATCCGAGGTCGTCCATATCTGTGGTTGGGATGGCGGCCTCCATGCAGCTCTGAGGTCCCTGGCGCAGTGTTGTGTTATCCCATCTCTCCTTGATCTGGATGCTGTTAGCGCAGGGGCTAAGGAATGATGTGCGTCCATTGTGCAGCACGTTTTTTTGTTGTTGTAGCGCTCCGTCCAGATATAACTCACCGATGACCCAGCCTATGTCTAGACATTGTGTGTAGGGTGCATTGTCCGGTCCATTGTACTGTTCTCTGACTTTGCGCACTCCCAGTATCTCTTCAAAAGCAGCAGGAGGATTGCTGCGTCTAAGTCGAGTGCTGGAATCTTGTCTGCAACTGGCTTCAGATGAGGGTGATGAAGTGCAACTTCAGGTGAGGGGGATCTCTGATCTGTCTTCTGGCATCATGTCACATTCTGTGAGAGTGGGGAGAGTGAGCTGTCTTGCCGTTCATTAACTCGGCGATGTAGTTGCTTGCTCTCCTCCCAGATGTCTCCACAACTCCTGAACATGCATTCAGAGTGTATGGAGCGGAACCGCTTCTAAAATCAACGAGGCTGAAGAACTCAGTTCTTACTAAAGACTTTTTACTTTGTTCGTCTAAAAGAGTGTACATTCTAACTGCCTTGTCTCTGTGGCCTGCGGGATACACTTTGACTAAGCATATCTTGACGCATGATCTAGAGCTGACTGCATCTCCACAGATCTCAGTGCACTTCGAGGTTACTGCACGTGTTGCACTCTCCTTTTGCGGCAAGCCATGATTTTCTTTGGTAGCGAAGTTCTCCATCGGGCTGGCCCCAGATGTAGCGTGGGCGGATATCTATCACTGTTGCAATCTTTGCACTGCAACGCTTTTCCACAATATTTTGCGAGATGACTGGTTGAAACTGTAACACGTGGCTGTCCTCGAGATACGACTTACGCTCATCTAGTGTCTTGCTCCTGAAGCTGCAGCATCTTCTCAGCGGATGAGGCTTGTTGTGCAGAGGACAACTTTCTTCCCTGAGAGACTAGGCTAGACTCAGATGAGACTTCTGTGTTCCTTATGGACACCGGTGTTCTATGTTCTTTGTTATGTTTTGCGGGGAGAGTTGGAGCCGCCTGTGTTCAAGAAGGTGAAGCTTGGATCGCTGCCCATCTTCGCTTGCTTAGGATGAACTGTAGGACTGACAGGTCTCTGCTTGACTTTTTCACATCGGTGGTCTGGTTTTGTATTGTAGAGTCTGACTGTATCAAAGTTGACCGCTGCTAACTGGACCTTTGACGGTCTCAATGGCTTTGTGTTATGAGGCGGTTGAGCAGTGTACGTGGTTGCATGTGACTTGTGCATACTCACGGGTGCGTTGCGTTACGCTGAGAGGTGTGCCGTCTGGGTTTCTAACAAACAGCGTGTCTCTCTGTTTAAATAATCGGCAGCTACTTCGAAAACCTCAGCTTCAGCTATGGCTGCTGTGGCAGCTTTCTCCTACTTGAGAATATGTAAGTGTGCCTTTACCTCAGCTTTTCTTCTAGCTACTTCAGCTATAACCCTATGATGCTCTTTTATGCAGCCCTGTTCTCTTATCATGTCAGCTTCCCTTGTTGCATAGGAAGCCAGTGCACGTGCAGCCTCTGCTTTTGCAGGAGCCCTGGTGGCTGCAGCACTAGCTGATGACAGGTTAGAGTGGCTTGAATGTCTAAAACTAATGCGCTTCGATCTGTCTTCAGGACTAACTGATGTCAGATCAGATTTATTAGTCTCTAGAGCTTGAGCACCGTGACCTGGTCCCCAGAGTGTTGTATGTGCTGTCCTCTGAGTCTGAATGCTGAAGGATGTCTGTTACCTTGATCATCTTGTTGTTGCATAATGAGCTGGGTTAACTCTGTGGAGTCTGATGGCTAAAGAGGTTGGATTGAGACGTGTAGAAGGGATCCACTCTTCCTTTGGCTGGTCCCGTAAGTGTAGTCAGTCTTTTTATTGTTATGCCCTCACGATATGTGTATATTTGGTACTTTGCAATACAGCTGACAAGTCCCAATAAAGATCCCGGAGGCAGGATTACGGTTTTTAATCTTTAGTTACATATGACTTTTTGTAAAACTGTAAAGTACAGAATAAAGCAAATATTGTTTCAAAATGATCTGCACTGTCACGTTCCTGACCTGTTTTCTGTTGTTTTGTATGTGTGTGATGGTCAGGGCGTGAGTTTTGGGTGGGCATTCTATGTTGTGTGTTTCTATGTTGGTTTAGGGTTGCCTGGTATGGCTCTTAATTAGAGGCAGGTGTTTTGCGTTCCTCTAATTAAGAGTCATATTTAGGTAGGTTGTTTCACTGTGTTCGGTGTGGGTGGTTGTTACCTGTCTCTGTGTTTGTGTTCTGCACCAGATAGGTCTGTATCGGTTTTGCACGTTTGTTATTTTGTAAGTTGTTTGTAGTGTTCACTTGTTCTTATAATTAAACATGTTGAGCACTGGCTACGCTGCATTTTGGTCCTCTCCTTCACCACAGGAAGAAAACCTTTACATGCACACATTCACACAAATGCATACACGTAAAGAATAGCCTGACCCCATACACTAACTATAACAAGCTAACAGTACAATAGGCCTAGCTTGCCAACATAACATTGCAGAAAGGAGGAACATGTACCTCACTAGAAAATTGCCACAAAATGACTAAAACAGCAATACGCGTACTATGTATACATACAACATAATTACAACGGTATCATCTTGTAACATAAAGATACCTAGGCACGCACAGTAGCCAGATACAGTACATTATAAAGTAAAGGAAGTTAAGTTGCGTGTCAAAGATAGTTAACACCCAATGTATTTTCTATGGCAATTAGTTAGCGCCTATTAGTTTAGCATCATCGTGACCCTAAAGCCTAGGTAAAAACGTACGTATTCTATAAAGTATAACTTGAATTAATGAAAGCATGTAATAATGACTCAAAAACAAAAGGTGCCTACTTAAAGACGGATCTTTATCCAAAGCCTAGTAAGTAAGAAAGATGAAGCTCATCTGTATGTTGCCATTCTTCAGATTGATTGTACTGGGAATGCTCTCTGAACAGGAAGTAAGCTGATTTAAAGTACCCACGTTTGCCAGAGTAGCGCAACAGAGCACTAATACTATGTACAGATAAATGTATGTCTATCAAAACACGGACCAAAAACGCAATTTTTGAATGTTGACTTCATTGTATATTCCTCCAGCAGCAATTTTTGGGGTGTTGTTGATAGAATTCAAGCTATATTAGATCAAATCCAGACAGGAACTTATTTTAGCAGATGACCTGAATCACACATTCAATAAATTTGACAGACATAGCAATAAAAAAGGCAAATTCAAGGAGCCTCCAATGAGGCTGAAAAATGTCATATCTACAAATAATTTACAGGACACCTGGAGATTATGCACAACTACAAAAGACTACTCCTTTTTTTTCTCAAAGTAAAACAAACTATTCAAGAATTGACTTTTTTTCCTCCCAAAATGCACTCAACAATTTACTGGCTCAAAAGTTAAATCTGAGTTAGTAATTTCTTTCTTTAATTTAAATTTCTATCTTAAAATAAGCCCATAAAAAATCTTTACAAGTTTTAGAAGAAAATACATATTTCAAATTTAAGCAGGAATATGATCTTTAACTTTTGAAGAAAGCCAACGACAGGTTAAACTCAAATTAGGCATACTACTTAATACCAAAGAAACCTGGTAAACATTACACAACCCTCACAAAATACACTTGAAACCAGTTGTAATTTTTTAAGATAAAGATACAAGTTAGTTAATTAGAAACCACAACGGGATTAACAACAATTTTAAAAAACTTATGAAAATCTATAGAAATCATAATTAAACAACAGTTGGACTGATCATTCAGCCTCAATCGACAACCCTGAAAAAATTATCAACAGACCAAAAAAATCTGGTAAAATAGAGTTCACCCAAAAATAGACCGCGTTAAAACATTCACGCAGAGAAAAGCACCAGGAATGGCTGTTATAGCAGCAAAGGGGTACAACCCAAATTAATGCCCATGATTATGTAATGAGATATTCAACGAGCAGGTGTCCACATACTTTTGGTCATGTAGTGTATCACTCAATTCACTACTTCCTAGTTCCATGTATCAAAGTTATTTCAGTTATATTAAAATCTGTAGAGTCCCCTGCTGATTACAGACCCATAACTTCAATAATTTGCAACAACACAATAATATAAAAGCTTATGCAAAATAATTGCAAGAGTCTTAATAAATATCAAACAGGGTTCATTAAAAATAGACAAACAAATACAAGAACAATTTATAATAGAATACGCAAAAAAAGATATAGACTTAACAATAATGGCTGTTAATGCCAAAAAGGCTTTTGACTGTCTTGAATGGCCTTTTCGAATAAAAACGTTGAAAGCCTTGAACTTTCCAGCTGAAATAATACATTTAATACAAATGGTATATAAATATCCTCAAGCAAAAATATAAACAAATACGTTTTCTTAAGAAATTGCATTAGAAATGGCACAAGACAGGGATTGCCCCACTCCCTATCCTGTTTGCACTGACAATTTAACCGCTTAGAAAGAATTAGACAGAACCCAAACTTAACAGGTATCAGTATTTGTTTACCAAACTAAACGTAAAAATACACAATTTATTTGCTGACGATCTCCTGATATACCTGACCAATATTGAAAACTCAATTTTCACAAATATTTTCTGAAAACTCTAAAATTTCAGGATATAAAACTTGGAAAAACGGAAGTAATGGCAATAGGAAAATGAAAAATAATAACTCTTGATCTAAACAATCCTTTAAGTGGAACATTATAAAATGTAAAATACTTAGGATGCTTAAGTAACAACAAATAATAAAGAGAACTTTATCCCATTACTCAACAATATGAAAGCAGATCTATTTAAATGGAAGAATATTCCCAAAAATCTTACAGGTCGAATTTACCTCTTCAGAATGGCATGGCTCCCAAAGTTTTCATATTTATTCTCGGTAATACCAATTACCCCACTGAAGACATTCTTTAAAAATGTATACTCGGGCCATAAGACTTTATATGGGCAAATAAAACTCATAGAATAAAAATGAATGTTTTACATCTCTTTAAGTCTGAGGGTGGTTTTAACTTCCCAGACTTGGAATTGTACCAACTCGCCACCCAAGACTTTTACTTTTACTTTTACTTTGTGTGTGTGTGTGTGTGTGTGTGTGTGTGTGTGTGTGTGTGTGTGTGTGTGTGTGTGTGTGTGTGTGTGTGTGTGTGTGTGTGTGTGTGTGTGTGTGTGTGTGTGTGTGTGTGTGTGTGTGTGTGGTAAAAGGATATTTCTGAAATTATTGTGTGTACAGCAGTGAAGGCTCGTCAGAGGGGGAAGGGGAGCACCATCCTCAGTGAAATGTCATAAAAATGTAAATAGTGAAACCTTAAAGTTATCCTTTTTAGATGAAACTATACTACATATTCATATGTCCCCAAATAATTGCTTGATGAAAGGCTCCCTGTTAACCAAATTCTTGCATGCCCTGCTTTTGTTTAGCTGAACGATCGATGTTCTTCAGGTCACTGCACTCACCTTTCGACCAAGGCTGGCCTTACCTGCTTTTTGGAAAGTCAGGCTTGGTCGAAAGGTGAGTGCAGTGACCTGAAGAAAATCGATCGTTCAGCTACACAAAAGCAGGGAATGCAAGAATTTGCTTTTAGGAGGACACGACGAGAGGGAAAGTTCCATTAACAAGGACAACTACAAGGAGCTTGCAGAGGTAATTGCACGTTATGATGCTTTACTTGCTGAACATGTGGAACTTTCAACTGTCTTTTCTGGAATGTTGAAAACAATTCCGAATGATTTGATAGCTTCCATCGCCCCCATTAAAAGATATTGTGAAAGGCTATACCCATTCACTAACACAGTCCTAAACGGGATAGCACAAAATGAGATGCAGAGACGTGACTTCAACAAAAAGAAGGAAACTGTATTGGGTGTTCTTTCAACTCTCCCCAGGGCAGTACAAACAAAGGCCCGTGTTAGGGCTATCTAATAAAAAAAAAGTACCAGTTGGTACTAAATGCAAAACCAACAGCTTGAGCCGAACCTATAACAGGGAATCATGGTGCTGTGGAATTCGCCGTAACCACCGGCTCGTAATCATTCTGCCTCTCCTCTGCCCTTCAGTCATGTCCTTAAAGATTACGTTTCAACATTGCCTTGTCCCAAGAATTCTCACTTCTTAGAAAATACGAAATATTTTAGGGATTCACTCATGCCCCTTTTCATGATGGCGCTAACGTTAGCCACATGAGTGAATGCTAGCTAGCAACCAGCGCCCGGTTTCCCGATAGCAATGGAACTTAGCCTTACGAGTTTTTTAACAATGCATCTTTGCTACAATGGCTGATGGAGCATGCGTTTCCCAAACCACCACGCAGAGAGAACGGTGGCTAAGTGCGTCGGTTGGAAGATGTGGATCGAATAAAAAGGAGCACTGCTCTCAGATCAGCTTTCTCCATTCAAATATTTCCTTAACATTACAATTATTTCACAATACTGAAGACAGATCAGCTCCTAGTGAAAGAACCACCTACGGCTGCAAATTGAGGCAGCTTATTCTAAATCACCGATTTGGCACATAATTGCAAACATGTTCAACTAAACATTATGAAATATATTGAGACAAATGACTGACAGTAGCATAGAAGTCAATTGAATATGATTGAAAACACCTATAGCCTAATCTTTATTTTAACACAGTCATCTCAGTTTTCATTTGAAACATTTTTATATGTAGCTTGTTTTGTATAAATTGCAAAGACATTGGCAACTTCGTATTTGTAGTCAACTTTGTTCTAAAGTTAATGGCTGTCACAGGGTTTTCACTAGATAGCACAATCACAAATTCAAAATTGGCTACATCGTAAAAATGGATTAAAACAAATGTGCCATTTGCTCTTATTTGAAGGTTAGGGTTAGGCATAAGGTTAGTAGTGTGGTTAAGATTAGGGTTAAGGTCAAGTTTAAAATAACATTTTAAGAAGAGAAATTGTAGAAATAGGCATGGTTTATGGCTGTGGTAACTAGTGACGACCCTGTCGCAGATAAACAACTCAACCATGTGATTCCATGCATTTTTGCCTAAAATGACATACCCAAATCTAACTGCCTGTAGCTCAGACACTGAAACAAGGATATGCATATTCTTGGTACTATTTGAAAGGAAACACTTTGAAGTTTGTGGAAATGAAAGGAATGTAGGATAATATAGCACAATAGTTCTGGTAAAAGATAATACATAGAAGAAAAAAAAACGTTATTTTGTATATTTTTGTTCATACAATCTTTGAAATGCAAGAGAGGCCATAATGTATTATTCCAGCCCAGGTGCAACTTAGATTTTGGCCATTAGATTGCAGCAGTGTATGTGCCGCGTTTTAAACTGATCCAATGAACCATTGCATTTCTGTTCAAAATGTTGTATCAAGACTGCCCAAATGTGCCTAATTTGTTTATTAATAACTTTTCATGTTCAAAATTGGGCAGTCCTCAAACAATAGCATGGTATTATTTCACTGTAATAGCTACTGTAAATTGGACAGTGCAGTTAGATTAATAAGAATTTAAGCTTTCTGCCAATATCAGATATGTCCTGGGAAATGTTCTTGTTACATACAACCTCATGCTAATCGCATTAGCCTACGTTAGCTTAACTGTCCCGTGGAGGGGACACCGATCCCGAAGAAGTTTTAAATGTCTTATCTGTGATGTAATTTTTTGCACACACATAGCTTTCACACACAATGACTTTGGAGGTGTCATTTACAAAATAGCCTCCAACACTTACTTAGTAAATTGGATGTAGTCTATCACAGTGCGATCCATTTTGTCACCAAAGCCCCATATACTACCCACCACTGCGACCTGTATGCTCTCATTGGCTGGCCCTCGCTTCATATTCATCGCCAAACCCACTGGCTCCAGGTCATCTATGTCTTTGCTCGGTAAAGCCCCGCCTTATCTCAGCTCACTGGTCACCATAGCAGCACCCACCCGTAGCACGCGCTCCAGCAGGTATAGTTCACTGGTCACCCCCAAAGTCAATTCCTTCTTTGGCCGCCTTTCCTTCCAGTTCTCTGCTGCAAATGACTGGAACGAATTGCAAAAATCACTGAAGCTGGAGACTCATATCTCCCTCACTAACTTTAAGCACTAGCTGTCAGAGCAGCTCACAGATCACTGCACCTGTACATAGCACATCTGTAAATAGCCCATCAACTACCTCATTCTCATACTGTTATTTATTATTTTGCTCCTTTGCACGCCAGTATCTCTACTTGCACATTCATCTTCTGCACATCTATCACTCCAGTGTTTTAATTGCTAAATTGTAATTATTTCGCCACTACGGCCTATTTATTGCCTTACCTCTCTTATCTTACCTCATTTGCACACACTGTATAGACTTTTTTCCTATTGTGTTATTGACTGTATGTTTGTTTATTGACTGTATGTCTGTTTTGTGTCGCACTGCTTTGCTTTATCTTGGCAAGGTCGCAGTTGTAAATGAGAACTTGTTCTCAACTAGCCCACCTGATTAAATAAAGGTGAAATAAAAAAATATGTAGCCTACTTGGACACCAGGTCCTTGGACACCGTGTCCCCACATTTCCCAGTCTTCCACACGAATAGCCTGAAGCCACAGAGCTCTTCTCTATGGCTCTATGTCCCTATGTTGGAGCATTGCGAACCAGAGGTCGGGATTTATGACCTGGTTACGTACAGCATATTGAACAACCCAACGCACTTTTGTCATTTTTTTGTTATTTCTGTATAACAAAACATCTATGAAGAAGTTGGCTCTTACAATGGGGGTAAATGGGGAATAATAATAATAATAATTCCCCCAATTTTTGGTTGAGGGGAATTCCTTATGACATGAATACGGACTCTGAGAATAACAATGGAGCTTCTATTACAGTATTATGTTTTTGTGAATATTTTGAACAAAAGGACAACAAGGAAGGTTGATAGTCATTGACTCAACTTTTCAAAGATTTCAGATTTAATGTTATTCATTCTCACATTCCTTTATGTTGTCTGAAACTGAAGGTTTAATGTATCCTTTGTTCACAGGCCTTAGCCTTTTCAGGACCATAAGGAAGTTTTGGTTGGGGTCCCCACCCCACTTCGGGACCTTAGCTGTTGGGTTAGTCACTGCACAAGATTTTTATTTTGGTAGAGCTCTTTGAAAAAAAGGTGCGGTCTACAATATAAAAGCTCAGACACACTGGTAGGATTGTCAAATGTTTACCTGCCGACAAATGTTTGCACCTCTGAAAAGAGGAATTGGCACTCATTGGAAATGACAAGGAGTGGAATGTTAACTAAAGAGACTGGTACTCAGGCTACTATAGGCCGGTACAATCAGTAAACTATGAAAGTTGAATACAAGGTCATTGTGCGATAATCCAAGTTTACTTTTTAAAGTCCCCTGAAACAGTTGACGGATGGTGATACATACAAGATATGACACAAACTAAATGTTGAGTTTGGCAGTACAAAACGTACAGTACAAGCATGACGGCAAGAGAAATGAATGAAAATTACAATGAAAAATCAGATTATTTTCAGTCCAGCCAGCATGTTGCCTAGATAAAGAATATGCACTCACTAAAGGAGTGGTTACAAGTTTTAATATAAAAAGGAATGAGTGCATCACTGTACACTTCCAACTGAATACATGATGGGTTTAATCATGGCATTTTTTCTCTCTGCAGCTCTGCTGTTGCTGGTTCCTGGGATCCTGACTGAAAGTAATGTGGAATATATTTACATATTTGTAATGTTATCTTTATAACCTATACAGTGTAGTTAATTTTTAGTTACAATTTTATTACAGCGGAACATGGATCAAACCCCATCAATTTGACGATAGTCAACAGCATCTCCAATGCACCCAATGAGACCTACAGTGCTGACGTTGTGTTCAGAGGGATCCTAATCGGTGCCATGAGGAGACTGCAGCAGACCAATTCAGACTTCAAGTCAGTAGAAATGTAGATTCTATTGCTTGATTTCTAGAATAGCTCATTTATGCAATATCGATGATACAGTTTGAGCAATAGTTTCTATGCCAATTTACAGATAATGTTCTGTAGTTCTATGTGTCATTTATTGCATGGCAAGGTATGTCATTTTCATGTTTTCAATGTCTAAAGTAATGGTGGTATTCTTGCTTTTGGAATGGATAAGGTGTATTATAATTGGCAGATGGTGTGTCAAAGATTTTCTGTTATGTCAGTGATCATTGTTCTTCCAGGTTTACCTACACAGAGGACCCCAACTATGGTCCTTTCCTGGAGAGTGTGAATGGTGTAGCCGGGGACAATGCTGAGCACACTTATTGGGAGCTCCTTGTTCAGACTGGGAAGAGCGGACCTGTGATCAGACCTGACGTGGGTGAGTAATGATTTAGACTCTCGCTCTCTCACGCGCTCTAAAGGGGAAAAGCAAGCGTTATTTACAACAATCTATTTGTCACATTAATTGTGCACATACTGTAAACACAAAATGAGCACACTTATTGGGAGCTCCTTGTTCAGACTGTGAAGAATGGACCCGTGATCAGACCTGATGTGGGTGAGGAGTAGTAGTCTCACTCTCACAATGTTAAGACCGTGTTTAGAACTCTCACTCTCTCTCAGAGAGCAAAGCTATAGCATTAAGCGGAAAAGCTAGTGTTATTTACAATGTATTTGTCACATGGATTGTGCACATACTGTAAACACAAAATGACCTATTTGGACCTTGTTTTCACAGGTATTGGCTGTTACATCCCAGGACCAAATGACCGCATCATCCTGAATTTTACAAAATGGTGAACATTCAGAAGCGCCTGACTGATACTGTTTTATTTTAAAAAGTGCTGTTGTGCATTTTATTACATGTACCATAACAGGAAATAAGTATGGTAGTAATGGTCAATCTTAAGACTGTTTAGAATGAAAAATAGAGTTTCACCATGATATTGTTATATACCCAAACTACTGTAAAATAACATTCCATTTGTAATTACTGTGTAAAAGGTTAATAAAGGACAAGTAGCTATGGAGCACCACTTGTGCGGGGAAACAAAATGACTGCAACAGTGGTATCATTATACATGTACAGTGTACGTGTATACCTGTACGCGCGCACACAATCATTTCAGAAATGAACTGTATATATTATTTACACTCACGTGTGTGTGTGTGTGTGTGTGTGTGTGTGTGTGTGTGTGTGTGTGTGTGTGTGTGTGTGTGTGTGTGTGTGTGTGTGTGTGTGTGTGTGTGTGTGTGTGTGTGTGTGTGTGTGTGTGTGTATATATTTTCACTAAAAAAGTTGCTATCTAGAACCTAAAAGGGTTTTTCGTCTGTCCCCATAGTAGAACCCTTTTTGGTTCCATGTAGAAGCCTTTCTGCAGAGGGTTCTACATGGAAATGGAGCATGATTATTTGATAAAAGTTTGTTTTACAAAATGCACTTGGCAGTTTAAGGACTAGTAGTCCACTAAAGTTACAAGCTGAATTGCCTGTGACCTTGGCTGGTGGCTGGCAACACATACATAAAACACACATTTAAATATTATGTTTGACTGTTCAGTAAAGGGCTTAAAACATACCATACATGAGCTTAAATCAGTCTAATCAATCATTGACAGTGATTTCCCCATGTTATTTCCTGCACACCCACTCTATGGATTGTGCACCTTCTCTGTTGGAATGTCTACAGGTCTAATACAGTATAAAAATACCAAAGAGTAGAAGCATAGGCATACATTTCCAGCTGGTCCTGGAGACAAGATGTTTGATCAGGCCTCAGAGGTGGCATAACAAAAGCTTGCAAACACTGGTGCAATATCTGATAATGGAAACACAACAGGGATTTGTAGACAAGTGAAGCACACCATGGGGATACGACACCGACTGCTACTTCTCAAATACCTGGACCCACTGTGCTTTCTCTGCGCCATCACTGCCCCGCAGAAGAACTAGCCATGTCCAGCCGCCAGCGTCCAAGGACTACGAAATGTGTCTGGGTGACTACGACATGATGGGAGATTATGAAAAAGTGTTCTAGTGTTATAGATTGGGTTATCTCTACTGTTGCGGGACTTGTTCTGCTGCAAGGTCACATCACCAGTCTGGATAGACCAGACAGCCTAAAATAACAACCACACTCCAGACTGGTTGAAAACACCACCCCAGTCACCAGCCCCAACGGGACAGCCTTTTGACATAGCCGCGGGAAGTAGGTGTGCTAAAGGGGTGCTGCGGTACCCACTGAAAAATAATAGACATCTGTAGCACAGGCAAAAAAATAACAATCAGCATCTCTGCTTTGGCAAAAAAAAGTAGTTGTATAATTAAGAATCATATCTTGAAGGATACAATAGTTGGAATTGTAAGTTGTTGGCCTGTCCTTTTCTCTACAATCTTCATTCTAATGGAATCCATAAAGAACTAAACCTTGTGGTCAAACATTTATATCAATTTATGCAAAGTTATGGGCAAAGACTAAAAACTGGTCATCTAGATTTGTACCTGTAGACTTTCCATCACCACGAAAAGAAAAAAAAAAGCACAATACCGTAATTGGGTACATTCAGACATCAAGTGGTTTATGATGATGCGATGTGATGATGTGGCTTATTTGGTAGAGCATGGTGCTTGCAACGCTAGGGTTGTGGGTTCAATTCCCCCGTGGAAAAATGTATGCACTGGAAAAAAGTTGCTCTTTATACGAGTGTCTACTAAAATGTAAGAGGAATTAATAGACCATTTCACTTTTCACATAGAAATAAGTTGCATTTCCAAAGTATTTCAAGAAACTGGAAAAGATATCAAGCAAATACTTTTTTATTCCACAAGTATTATCAGATTAAATGTTTTGTACAGATAATTATCAGACTGAAGTTACAAATGATGGTAAACACTCAAAAAGAAATACATTTAGTTAAACAACTTTCACAAAAGTAGTGCACTGGGCCTTTACTAGTCCTGTATATAGAGGTCAAATTTGCAAAACGTATTATATGTTAAAAAAAATAATAATAATCTAAACGTATGATATGTTACAAATTCTAGCTAGGTGGCTAATGTTAGCTAGCTGGCTAACGTTAGCTAAGCTAGGGGTTAAGGTTAGGGTTAAGTTTAGGAGTTAGGTTAAATGGGTATTCATACACATATGACAATATAGTAGATTGGATAATACTTTAATGTTAGATAGTGTGTTGGTCTTTTTTATAAACTGGGTGGTTCGGGCCCCGAATGCTGATTGGCTGACAGCTGTTTGCCAAAACATTTATTTCTACTGCTGTAATGACATTGGTAACCAGTTTATAATAGCAATAAGGCACCTCAGGGGTTTGTGGTATATGGCCAATATACCACGGCTAAGGGCTGTATCCAGGCACTCCACGTTGCCTCTTGCCGAAGAACAATCTTTGGTCATATACCACACCCAGTCGGACCTTACTGCTTAAGTATACACTTGAGAAGGAATTTGAACTCTAGTAACCTCAAGCTTCACCCAAAGTGAATACCGCATTCCACAATATTGCCTGCATCTAGCTTACCTAGGGTGTACTCATTAATCCAACAGTTGCAAATGAGAGTTTCTATTGGACAAATTAATGTATGTGTATCCCCGTTTCGTTCCGTTTGCTTCCTTCTAAGAAATGTTTTTCAACAGAGTTGGAGGAATGAATACACCCCTGATCACACTCAAACACAACTCACTTTCATATTGGGGTGTGCCGAGAAGTCGGACAAAACGAGTATCGTAACGGATATGGGCAATTTTCTGGATACGATGATGATCCGAGTATTTTTTGAAATATCTGTGATCGGAAGAAAAAGTATTTTCGGGTGCCAGCAAACATATTTGTCATGCCAGTCAGTCACAGAGTTTCTAAACCATACTGTACTGTCTTTGAGTCGTTGATGTGCGGTCTAAATAACTGCTGCTCTGATTGGATAGAGTGAAGCTGTATTTTACCATCCACTCGCTTCATAATTTCACCCGTTCACATTTCCGCTCATGTTTTCGGTCTGATCATTTAGGTTGCTGCTGCCTGCTACTATGATAAATCACATGGCGAGGATGTTTGCTATCAATGTGCATAGTATCTAACAAGTGGGTAAAGGTAGGGAAAACACATGAAACTAATGCGCATTCTGACTGAACCACGTTAGAAAGGATTACCTACACATACTGACCAGCTCATGTTATAGACAGAAGCATGCTACATGGCAGATCAATCCGAACGCATCTCTTGGCATGTCCATCCCACTCATTATCTCAGCCAATCATGGCTAGCGGGAAGGTTTCTGGCTTTTTCCATGACTTAACCAACTAGGTGTTAAGCGGAGCGACACAGGGGAACAGGGAGTACAGGAGGGGACTGAGCACGCACCCCTGAGAGCAGACCCAGATGAGGAAACAGGATGAATGAACCAAGAGAGAAATGGAGTGCATATCTGGGGAAGCTTGGATGAGTTGCAGAAAAAACAGATGTGGAGACTGAGATTGGAGTTAGCTGAGTAGAACAGGGTAAACAGGTCCTGAGTGGAATCCAAGGTAGTGGTGGTGAGTAAAATCCAGAGCAAGGTAGTTGGGTGGTGAGATGTGGAACGGGAGACAGGAGCCAGAGACAGACCGGTAAACTGCAATGAGAAGATAAACGGTGTCAGGCAGGGAAACAGGCACAGCAGAGTAACAGGCTCTTGAATAATCATAAATGGCTAGAATCATGAACTGACTGAGCAAAGATTACGATCTGGCAGAGTGGAAGTGGCAGGACTGAGTTTTTGTAGAGGTCTTGATTAAGGAACGAGTTGCAGCTGGTAGGGATCTGCTCTGACTCCAGCACACCTGTCTCCAACCACACAATCACACAGAGAGAGAGAGAGAGTGTACAGGGGGAGTAACTGCAGGTCAAGAAGACACAGGATGAACACCAGAGGGCGTAGCAGGAGCAGATGTGACACTAGGCTTGTAATTGAACAGGTGCCACAGGTTAGTTGAGGTAATTGAGGTAATATGTACTGTACATGTAGGTAGAGTTAAAGTTACTATATATAGATAATAACCAGAGAGTAGCAGCATCGTAAAAGAGGGGGGGGGGGGACAATGCAAATGGTCTGCGTAGCCATTTGACTAGCTGTTCAGGAGTCTTATGGCTTGGGGGTAGAGCCTTTTGGACCTAGACTTGGCGCTCCGGTACCGCTTGCCATGCGGGAGCATAGAGAACAGTCTATGACTAGGGTGGCTGGAGTCTTTGACAATATTTAGGGCCTTCCTCTGACACCGCCTAGTATAGAGGTCCTGGATGGCAGGAAGCTTGGCCCCAGTGATGTACTGGCCTGTACGCCCTACCCACTTTGGTGCCTTGCTGTCGGAGGCCAAGCAGTTGCCATACCGGACAGTGATGCAGCCAGTCAGGATGCTCTCGATGGTGCAGCTGTAGAACTTTTTGAGAATCTGAGGACCCATGAACAAATATTTTCAGTCTCCTGAGGGGGAATAGGCTTTGTCGTGCCCTCTTCACGACTGTCTTGGTGTGTTTGGACCATGATAGTTTGTTGGTGATGTGGACACCAGGGAACTTGAAGCTCTCCACCTGCTCCACTACAGCCCTGTCGATGAGAATGGGGTGTCCACAATCATCTCCTTTGTCTTCACCACATTGAGGGAGAGGTTGTTATCCTGGCACGACATGGCCAGGTCTCTGACCTCCTCCCTATATGCTGTCTCATCATTGTCGGTGATCAGGCATACCACTGTTGTGTCGTCGGCAAATGTTGATGTTGGAGTCGTGCCTGGCCATGCAGTCATGGGTGAACAGAGAGTACAGGAGGGGACTGAGCACGCACCCCTGAGGGGCCCCTGTGTTGAGGATCAGCTTGGCAGATGTGTTGTTACCTACCCTTACCATCTGGGGGTGGCCCGTCAGGAAGTCCAGGATCCAGTTGCAGAGAGAGGTGTTCAGTCCCAGGGTCCTTAGCTTAGTGATGAGTTTTCAGGGCACTATGGTGTTGAACGCTGAGCTGTAGTCAATGAATAACATTCTCACATAGGTGTTCCTTTTGTCCAGGTGGGAAAGGGCAGTGTGGAGTGCAATAGAGATTGCATCATCTGTGGATCTGTTGGGGAAGTATGAAAATTGGAGTGAGTCTAGGTTTTCTGGGATAATGGTGTTGATGTGAGCCATGACCAGCCTTTCAAAGCACTTCATGGCTACAGACGTGAGTGCTACGGGTCAGTAGTCATTTAGGCAGGTTACCTTACTGTTCTTGGGCACATGGACTATGGTGGTCTGCTTGAAACATGTTGGTATTACAGACTCAGTCAGGGACAGGTTGAAAATGTCAGTGAAGACACTTGCCAGTTCGTCAGCACATGCTCGGAGTACATGTCCTGGTAACCCGTCTGGCCCTGCGGCCTTGTGAATGTTGTCCTGTTTCATGGTCTTTTCTCACATCGGCTACGGAGAAAGTGATCACACATTCATCCGGAACAGCTGATGCTTTCATGCATGCTTCAATGTTGCTCGCCTCGAAGTGAGCATAGAAATAATATAGCTCGTCTGGTAGGCTCATGTCACTGGGCAGCTCGCGGCTGTGCTTCCCTTTGTAGTCTGTGATAGTTTGCCAGCCCTACCACATCCGACGAGCGTCGGAGCCTGTGTAGTACGATTCAATCTTAGTCCTGTATTGATGCTTTGCCTGTTTGATGGTTTGTCTGAGGGCATAGCGTGATTTCTTAGAAACGGCCGCGCTAGAGTCCCGCTATTTGAAAGCAGTAGCACTACCCTTTAGTTCAGTGCGGATGTTGCCTGTAATCTATGGCTTTTGGTTGGGGTATGTACATACAGTCGCTGTGAGGACGACGTCATCGATGCACTTATTGATGAACCCAGTGACTGATGTGGTGTAGTCCTCAATGCCATCGGGAAGAATCCCGGAACATATTCCAGTCTGTGCTAGCAAAACAGTCCTGTAGCTTAGCATCTGCGTCATCTGACCACTTCTTTATTGACCGAGTCACTGGTGCTTCCTGCTTTAGTTTTTGCTTGTATGCAGGAATCAGGAGGAAACAATTATGGTCAGATTTGCTAAATGGAGGGTGAGGGAGAGCTTTGTACGCGTCTCTGTGTGTGGAGTAAAGGTGGTCTAGAGTTTTTTTTTCTCTCTGGTTGCACATTTAACATGCTGGTAGAAATGAGGTTAAAAGGATTTAAGTCCCCGGCCACTAGGAGCGCCGCCTCTGGATGAGCATTTTCCTGTTTGTTTATGGCTTTATACACCTCATTGAGTGCGGACTTAGTGCAAGCATCGGTTTGTGGTGGTTAATAGACAGCTATGAAAAATATAGATGAAAACTCTCTTGATAAATAGTCTGGTCTACAACTTATCATGAGTAACTCTACCTCAGGTGAGCAAAACCTCAAGACTTCCTTAATATTAGATTTTCTGCACCAGCTGTTGTTTACAAATATACACAGACCGCCACCCCTTGTCTTACCGGAGGCAGCGGTTCTATCTTGTCGATGTAGCGTAAATCCCGGCAGCTGTACAGTCTTGGCCAAAAGTTTTGAGAATGACACAAATATAAAAATTCCACAACGTTTGCTGCTTCAGTGTCTTTAGATATTTTTGTCAGATGTTACTATGGAATACTGAAGAATAATTACAAGCATTTCATAAGTGTCAAAGGCTTTTATTGACAATTACATGAAGTTGATGCAAAGAGTCAATATTTGCAGTGTTGACCCTTCTTTTTCAAGACCTCTGCAATTCGCCCTGACAAGCTGTCAATTAACTTCTGGGCCACATCCTGACTGATGAAAGCCCATTCTTGCATAATCAATGCTTGGAGCTTGTCAGAATTTGTGGGTTTTTGTTTGTCTACCTCTTGAGGATTGACCACAAGTTCTCAATGGGATTAAGGTCTGGGGATTTTCCTGGCCATGGACCCAAAATATCGATGTTTTGTTCCCCGAGCCACTTAGTTATAATTTTTTTGCCTTGTGGCAAGGTGCTCCATCATGCTGGAAAAGGCATTGTTCGTCACCAAACTGTTCCTGGATGGTTGGGAGAAGTTGCTCTCAGAGGATGTGTTGGTACCATTCTTTATTCATGGCTGTGTTCTTAGGCAAAATTGTGAGTGAGCCCACTCCCTTGGCTGAGAAGCAACCCCACACATGAATGGTCTCAGGATGCTTTACTGTTGGCACGACACAGGACTGATGGTAGTGCTCACTTTGTCTTCTCCGGACAAACTTTTTTCTGGATGCCCCAAACAATCGGAAAGGGGATTCATCAGAGAAAATGACTTTAACCCAGTCCTCAGCAGTCCAATCCCTGTACCTTTTGAAGAATATCAGTCTTTCCCTGATGTTTTTCCTGGAGAGAAGTGGCTTCTTTGCTGCCCTTCTTGACACCAGGCATCCTCCAAAAGTATTTGCCTCACTGTGCGTGCAGATGCACTCACACCTGCCTGCTGCCATTCCTGAGCAAGCTCTGTACTGGTGGTGCCCCGATCCCGCAGCTGAATCAACTTTAGGAGACGGTCCTGGCGCTTGCTGGACTTTCTTGGGCGCCCTGAAGCCTTCTTCACAACAATTGAACCGCTCTCTTGAAGTTCTTGATGATCCGATAAATGGTTGATTTAGGTGCAATCTTACTTGCAGCAATATCCTTGCCTGTGAAGCACTTTTTGTGCAAAGCAATGATGACGGCATGTGTTTCCTTGCAGCAACCATGGTTGACAGAGGAAGAACAATGATTCCAAGCACCACCCTCCTTTTGAAGCTTCCAGTCTGTTATTCAAATTCAATCAGCATGACAGAGTGGTTTCCAGCCTTGTCCTCGTCAACACTCACACCTGTGTTAACGAAAGAATCACTGACATGATGTCAGCTGGTCCTTTTGTGGCAGGGCTGAAATGCAGTGGACATGTTTTGGGGGGATTCAGTTCATTTGCATGGCAAAGAGGGACTTTGCAATTAAGTGCAATTCATCTGATCACTCTTCATAACATTCTGGAGTATATGCAAATTGCCATCATACAAACTGAGGCAGCAGACTTTGTGAAAATTAATATTTGTGTCATTCTCAATACTTTTGACCACGAATGTACTGTTTGGGATAGGGGGAAGCATGTTCATGTTCGGATGAAAAGCGTGCCCAGAGTAAACTTCCTGCTACTCAGGCCCAGAAGCTAATATATGCATATTAGTAGTAGATTTTGATAGAAAACACTCTGAAGTTTCCAAAACTGTTTGAATGATGTCTGTGAGTATAACAGAACTCATATGGCAGGTGAAAATCTGAGAACAATCCAACCAGGAAGTGGGAAATCTGAGGTTTGTAGTTTTTTTAAACTCATTGCCTTTCTAATAAACAGTGTCTATGGGGTCATATTGCACTTCCTAATGCTTCCATAGATGTCAACAGTCTTTAGAACCTTGTTTGAGGCTTCTACTGTGAAGGAGGAGAGAATGAGAGCTGTTTCACCCAGATGTCTGGCAGAGTGCCATGAGCTGGTCACACGCATGGCCGTGAGAGCAACCTGCGTTCCATTGCATTTCTAAAGACAAAGGAATTCTCCGGTTGAAACATTATTGAAGATTTATGTTAAAAACATCGTAAAGATTGATTCTATACATCGTTTGACATGTTTCTACGAACTGTTATATAAGTTTTTGGACTTTTCATCTGAACTTTCGCCTGGACTTGCCCGCGCCTCGTGAGTCTGGATTATGAAATAAACGCGCTAACAAAAAGGAGGTATTTGGACATAAAGGATGGACTTTATCGAACAAAACAAACATTTATTGTGGAACTCATCAAAGTTTATGATGAGTATTTCTGTAAATTGATGTGGCACTGAAAATTCGCCGGATGTTTTCGAGGCACAACATTACTGACCATAACTCGCCAATGTAAACTGAGATTTTTGGATATAAATATGAACTTTATCGAACAAAACATAAATGTATTCTGTAACATGAAGTCCTATGACTTGGTGTATTGCACTTGTGAATGTATGAAAGTTAAATATTTCAAAAAAAGACTTTTGAATTTCGCGCTCTGCCTTTTCAGCGGATGTTGTCGCGGTAAGAAGTTTTTAACCATGTCATCGTTCAGCCACGACTCGGTGAAACATAAGATATTACAGTTTTTAATGCCCCTTTGGTAGGATATTTGTGATCGTAGCTCGTCTATTTTGTTATCCAATGATTGTACGTTGGCTAATAGGACTGATGGTAGAGGCAGATTACCCACTCACTATCAGATCCTTACAAGGCACCCCGACCTACGTCCCAGATATCTCCATCTCTTTCTCATGCGAATGATAGGGATGTGGGCCTTGTCGGGTGTCTGAAGTAAATCCTTTGCGTCCGACTCGTTAAAGAAAAAATCTTTGTCCAGTACGAGGTGAGTAATCACTGTCCTGATATCCAGAAGCTCTTTTTGGTCATAAGAGACGGTGGCAGAAACATTATATGCAAAATAAGTTACAAATAACACGTAAAAACACACTCAATAACACAATTGGTTAGGAGACCGTAAAACGGCAGCCATCTCCTCCGGCGCCATTAACACAACCCGTGGACGCGCAACATACACCTAGTTTCCTGAAAGGTGTCACGTATAAAGTGTGACTAGCTCATGACATTTAACTGTGGATGTACGGAGAAAATGCCCTCTTTTTTCTCTCTCACTCCTGTTGGCTCCCCCATGTGGGGGTCTGTGCTTTCTAATTGGCTCAAAGTCAAGTTGTTTGCCAGTGACGAACATTGCGATTCTACTAGTAGAAACGGCAGGTTCGTTGCCACTATGTCGGCACGCAGCAGGTATTGCTTTTGTTTCAGCATGAGAAGGAATGGCATCCCACTGTGATAAGTACCTATCGGCAGTCTATTGGCAGTGAGATTCTCTGGGTTTTATGCAGAAGGGTTCGTCAGCTATCCCCATACGAGAACCCTTTGAAGAACCCTTTTGGTTCCAGGTAGAACCCTTTTGAGTTCAATGCAGAACTCTTTCCACATAGGGTTCTACATGAAACCCAAAAGTGTTTTTACCTGGAACCGAAAAGGTTATCCTATGGGGACAGCCGACGAACCCCTTTGGAACCTTTTGTTCTAAGAGTGCATGATTCTCTATACCAATTAAGTCTGTCACGTGCACATGCCTCTCTGATGGCCTCCTGGGCACCTCCCAGGCACAATCTCCATACTTTAAAAAAGGTTTGGTGTGTTTACTTGCTAAATTCACTGTGTGAACTTGATCCACCCAACTACTCAGTTTGACGTCCAAATGAACATTCCTCCTGACATCAACAGTAAGCCGGGAAACCAGTGATACACAAGGAAGTTCGATAGTCTCTGACTTGTCTTTAGAAAGATATCAGATTTCGGATCTCTTTTCCCACAATATTTTCTTGTGACAATATAACATTTTTTGAGACTGAAGTTTTGAAGGGGAAGTTCAGTATTTTACATACAGTAGATGGTTCCTCACCCTGACAGTAGTCTATGGGCCAGGAGAAACTGTAATCCATGGTTTTGACAATACAAACTTCATCTTACCTTTGCCTCTGCTAGCTAAAAATCAATGGAAGTGAAAGCGGCATGCGTGCAATTGTTTTTTAAATGTCATGGTCAGAAACTGAAATTAACTCAAATCAACTCAATTATTTGGTTTGACATTACTTAATAGTGATTTGGCCTATTTATTTTGTTTACACTGCACACATCTCTACTAGGAGCCATCTTACATTTAGTTGTAAAGTACTGAATTTCACATTTATTGACAGTGCAAGTATATATTGTTCCTGATCCGTGTTTTTCTCTGCGTGTGCCCTCTTCTGTTGTGTAAGAGTGGAACCGGTCTAAAACAATGGAGCTTCTGTTGCAGTATAATGTCTGTGAATATTTTTGAAAACAAGAAAGGTTGATAGTGATTGTCTCATAGATCTCAGATTAATGTTCTCCATTCTCAGAATATTTTCTGGTGTCCATGCCCACAAATATGAATTGTTCTATGAGTACAACCTAATTACCTTGAACTGAAAATATACTTTTTGGGCAGGTTCAGGGGGTTAACTACCTTCAGTAATTGTATGTCTAGTTAAATATATTCATTTGATTCCTAGTTCTTCATTTAACATTTGTTTTACAGTCTTCAAAGATGTGTTTTCATTTAATTCATCCTTATCTTCCATCTTCATTCTTCTTAGTCTTTACCAAGAAAGAATAAGGAACCAGTGGTGTAAAGTACTTAAGGAAAAATACTTTAAAATAGTACTTAAGTCGTTTTTGGGGTTATCTGTACTTTACTGTACTAATCATATTTTTGACAACTTTTACTTTTACTTCACTACATTCCTAAAGAAAATAATGTACTTTGTATGCCATACATTCCTGACACACAAAAGTACTCTTTACATTTTGAATGCTTAGCAGGACAGGAAAATGGTCCAATTCATACACTTATCAAGAGAACATCCCTGGTCATCCCTAGTTCCTCTGATCTGACAGACTCACTAAACACAAATGCTTCGTTTGTAAATGATGTCTGAGTTTTGGAGTGTGCCCCTGGCTATCCGTAAATAAAAATACAAGAACATGGTGCCATCTGGTTGCTTAATATAAGGAATTTCAAATAATTGATACTTTTACTTTCACTTTTAATACTTAAGTATATTTAAAACCAAATACTTTTAGACTTTTACTCAAGTAGTATTTTACTCTGTGACTCACTTTTACTTGAGTCATTTTCTTTTAAGGTATCTTTACTTTTACTCAAGTTTGACAATTGCATGCTTTTTCCAACACTACAAGGAACACATGCCTTTGCAGCGTATTTGCTATGATGTCAGGGTAAAGCTTCATGAAATTAAATGTAATTCAAACAATGAGAGAATTATTTCATGAGCATGTTTTTTTAATTGAATGACAAATTGTAAAACAAACTGTGGCACATTTTCAAATCACAAAACAGTATTGATCAGGAGCTACTGTCTGTTCCAACATGATCACAGAATAACTTTTACACTGATTGAAAATCACTATCACAGAAAATAACAAAAACCCACATATTTATCTGCCAATTTAGATGTACAGTATTATTAAGCAAGTGAACTTCCCTGCTAATGAGTTAGTAAGTGACTTAGGGTTAGGTATGGGGTTAATTAGTGACTTAAGGTGTGGTATGGTAGTGTAACGGCTGTCTTCGGGTAAAAGAGAGGAGGACCAAAATGCAGCGCGATGATAATCCATATTTAATGGGAAATACTTAAACGACGAACAAAAACAACAAACTGACAGAAGGAACCAAAACCGCTACAGTCCTGAACATGGGAACACAGAACAGATGAACACACGAACAGGAACAACCACCCACAAACAAACAGTGAAAACAAGCTACCTTAATATGGTTCCCAATCAGAGACAATGACAAACACCTGCCTCTGATTGAGAACCATATTAGGCCAAACAACAAACCCAACATAGAAACACAAAACATAGAATGCCCACCCAGCTCACGTCCTGACCAACTAAACAAAGACTAAACAAAGGAAATAAGGTCAGGAACGTGACAGGTAGTGACGAAGGTATGGGGTTAGTTAGTGTTTTAGGGTTATGTATGGTAGTCACTGAGGCAAGGGTTAAGCTTAGATCAGAAAACAAAAAACAAACACACCAAAAACAACAACACACCAGGATTCGTACCACTGCCACTCGCGGAGTTTGTGGTGAACATTGTAAAATTCAGGATGATGCGGTCATTTTGTTTTGGGATGTAGCAGCCAATACCTGCAGAAAAAATATCCAAATAGGACAATGTGTGAGTAACTATACAGTATGTGCAACATTTTGGTGACAGTTGTTATATTTTATGAATGTAAATGATTGAAAATAACTCCTGCGTGCTTTTTTCCCTCACTGTATTTCTCTAGGTTTGCAGAGAGAGAAAGATGGAGACAGAGGTCCGACTGATCGTATTGACCGACCAAAAGACATTCCATCACTACTCACCCACATCAGGTCTGATTGTGGTCCCATTCCCCCCAGTCTGAACCAGGAGCTCCCAGAAGGTTTTCTCAGTAAGGTTCCCAGCCACACCATTCACACTCACCAGGAAGGGGCCATAGTTGGGGTCCTCTGTATAGGTGAAACTGCAAAAACAGAATAATGAATTTATTTGAATTTGAGTCATTGTGAAATGCCAGAATACCAAAATTATGTTTGACAGTGAACAAGGTGGAAAATGCAGTATCACTCCATGCCATGCAATGAATGACACCTTGCACTACATAACATTGTCTGTTCATGGTCACTGAAAGGTTCTACACAATTGCTCAAACTGTAAGGATTTGAACGCACATCTAACAATCTACAGCATCTGACAATGACACAATGGAAGCTAATAATCTACTAACTTGAATCCTGAATTGATCTGCAGTCTCCTCATGGCACCGATAAGGACCCCTCTGAATGCAATGTCAGTACTGTAGGTCTTGTTGGTTGTGTTTGAGATGTTGTTGACTACCACCAGCTCAATGGAATCTAGTCTGGAAGTGTCTGTTGAAAAACAATGTTGCCTGCAATGTCAATACTGTGCTGATGACATTGCAAAGAGGTGAACATGTTCTAGAAGTAAAAAAAATGCTACATTACTTCCTGCTGTCAGGTTCCCAGGATTCGAACTGTTGCCACTCACGGAGTGCGAGCCCGAGTTGAACACAGTAAATCTTAGGATGATGCGGTCATTTGGTTCAGGGATGTAACAGCCAATACCTGCATAAATAATGTCCAAATAGGTCAGTGTGTGAGTAGTTAAACTGTACAGTATGTGCAACACTTGTGTGACAGAAGTGTTGTTAAATTTTATGAATGTCATTGTAAATAACATGCATGCTTTTTCCCTAATTTACATCGGGGGATTTGCCCCTCAGCAAATAAACCACAAAAAAATGAGAGAGAGAGAGAAGAGGCTTTCCATCCATACTCACCCACATCAGGTCTGATCGTGGTCCCATTCCCCCCAGTCTGAACAAGGAGCTCCCAGAAAGTGTTTTCAGTATTGTTCCCGGCTACACCATTCACACTCACCAGGAAGGGACCATAGTTGCGGTCCTCTGTGTAGGTGAAACTGCAAAAACAACAGTGCTCACCAATGACACCTGACTACATAACATAAATTCACTGACACACCAACAGCCGAGAATATAACAATGAGCCAATTTAACTTAATAATCTACTAACTTGAATCCTGCACTGGTCCCCTGCAGCCTCCTCATGGCACCGATAAGGACTCCTCTGAATGCGACATCAGTACTGTAGGTCTGATTGGGTGTGTTTGAGATGCTGTTGACCACCACCAACTCAATGGAAGACTCTGTTGTAATTGTAATTTACAATATCAACTATACTGTAGTGTATAGGTGATAGAGACGACAGTACAAAGAGGTAAAGTAAATAAATACATTCTACATTACTTTCAGTCAGGATCCCGGGAACCAGCAACAGCAGAGCTGCGGAGAGAAAAGATGCCATGATTAAACTCATCATGTATTCAGGTTCAGTTGGAAGTGTCCAGTACTCATTTCATACATTACTTTTTATGTTGAACCAGTAGCCACTCCTTATCTGGAGAAATACATTTCCTCTTCCCTTTCTCTCAAGCTATTGTGTAATGTATGTGTAACACATGTTTTGAACTGCCATGTGGCATGAGTGCCAATCTGTTTACAAGTGCTATCATGCCAAATCATTGTCACGCATTGTAATGTCAAACACTCAATTGTGAGATGCCTGTAGAGCAGGGCTGTCCAACCCTCTTCCTGGAGATCTACGGTCCTGTGGGTTTTCAGTCCAACCCTAATTTAACACACCTGATTCTATGAATTAGCTGCTCAACAAGATCTTAACTAGATGAATCAGATAGGCTAAATAAGGGTTGGACCGAAAACTTACAGGACAGTAGATCTCCAGGAAGAGGGTTGGGCAGCCCTGCTGTAGAGGATCTTTAGTTGCACTGTTCACCCACCAGGGGTCACCATTAAGTAATTATTTAGATTGGGGGCCACAAAAATTAAGGGAAAGCACAGTATATAAGGACATGCTTACAAACCAATCGAGATACACTCAATAATATATTTTAAATGAGGAAATTGAACCTGTTGATTAAATAAAATATATGAACAATGTCAAACCTAACCTACCTGGATTAACTACCTTTAATTAAGGTAGTTAATCCATCCAAACAAGGCACTAGCCCGAAAAACCCATTCCAAGCCAAACCTTCATATCATGACCGCTAACTGTTACACACAGCCTACATCGTTGTCACCATATAAGCTAACTTCAAGTCAACATAGCTACTAGAACGAACGTGTTAGTAAACCACTACAATCACACCCTTACAAAAAGTTTTGAAGCTGCAGTAAAAGTGTATCTGCAGTTGACTATGATATTTTGGGCGCAGAGATTGCAGAATAACTGCAGTGTACTGCAGGCGAATGGCATTTATACTGCACTGTAACTGCAGTTACACTGCAAAATTACTGCAGTAAAAAAAGTGTTATTTTGGACGTAGTATTTGCAGCATAAGTTGTCATTCATGTAACTTCTGTGTAAGTCTATGGAAGGGGGTGACAACCACGAGCTTCCTCACTTTTGTATTGAAGTCAATGCACCAAGAGGATGGAAACTAGCCGTCCTCCAGCTACACCATGGTGCTACCCTACAGAGTGCTGCTGAGGCTACTGTAGATCTTCATTGCAAAACATTGTGTTTTAATTATTTGGTGAAATGTGAATATATTTATTGTAGTTTTATCTAAAAATAATAACTTTTTAAATGTTTCACTATTTTTATTTTTATGGAATTCACTGAGGAGGATGGTCCTCCCCTTCCTCTTCTGAGGAGCCTCCACTGCTGTATAGTATTATTATTCTGTTCATATGGCTCTGGCTATGTGCAGTATAGGGTATATGGATCTAAGTCTCTCATAGAATAGTTTTAAGTTAAGGAAACACAGTACATATATAGGTCATTTGAGTGAACTATCTGTTATGTGGAGTGTCTGTACCTGTCCAGTCGGTTTATTTTTCTTGATTAGTCTGCAGATCAATTCCCTCCTCTCATCCCGCCACTCGCTTCTCACTAATCGCTAATCTTCATCTGCTCTCTCTTTCTGCTCTGTCTTTGAACATCTCAGGCCCTCTTCACACAATCACGCAACCCCCCACCCCCCCCCCCTCCAGGTTCTGTCTTACATTCTCCAGTCTTTTTTTTTCTTTTTTTCAGCTCCAGCATGGCGTCCATGTATGGTTCCTTGTCTTTCTTTTTCTCCTCATTCAGTCTCGCCTCTCCTTCCGTAATCTCTCTCACTCTCTCATTTTCTCCCTCCACCTTCTCTCTCACCAACTCCATTTCCTTCTTGACCCTGTTTGCCATGTACGCCCTCTCTCTCTCTCTCCCTCTCCTTCTCTTTATTTTCCATTTCCTCCTCATCCCCTCTACCTCTTTCTCACTCTCCTTCATCTTCTCCTTCAATCCTTCCAACTCCTCCATCAATCTCTTCATATCCTCTTCCGCTTTTCTCTCGATTTCCTTTCCCTCTGTCGTCTTCTCCTCCGTTCTCTCAATCCACTCTCTGACTCTTCATCTCTATCTTCCACTTCTCTTCCAACTCCACCTTTTTCCCGCTTCACCTGCTTCTCTCTCTTCTCCTCTATTTCCTTCCTTCCCAGCTCCTCTCGTGTTTATATAACTTCTCTCCCACAACCTCAATAAACTCTCTCACTTTCTTAATCTTGGTCTTCCACATTTCCTCTGTCCCCACCTTCACCTACCCCACCTCTTTCTCTTTCTTCTCCTCCATCTTTGCCATCACCCTCTCTACCTTCATCTTCAGCTTCTCCTCCCTATCTAACTTCACCTACCCCACCTCTTTCTCTTTCTTGTCCTCCATCTCTATCATCGCCCTCTCTATTTCCATATTTAGCCTCTCCTCCATATCCGTCATCACACGCTCCACCTCCACCTTCCTCTTCTCACTCTCCCTCTTTCTCTCCACTTCTTTATCTCCCCTTTCCTGCCCCTCTTTCCCCTTTTTTTTGGATCTTCTCCTTCAATCCCACCAACTCCTCTCTCACTTTCTTCACCTCCTCCCTTGCATTCTCTTCCATATCCTTTTTAATGATGTCCATCTCCTATTTCTTTTTAATCATCTCTCCTGTTCTTGTCATCTTTTTCAATCTCTCATCCACATCCACTTTCACCCTTTCCACAATCGTATTCCTCCACTCTAACTTTTCTTTCTCCTTTTCCAACTTCAACTTTCCAACTTTCTCCAAAATGTCCAGCTTCTTTCTCTTCTCCAGTTTCTCTTTCTGTCTATCCAGCCCCTTGTCTTTCATATCTACCTCCTCCCTCCTCTTCTCCACTTCATTGACCTTCTTCCTCACCCTCTGTTTGTCTGTCTCCACCTCATCTCTCTGCCTTGCCACCTCCTTCTCCTTCCTCTTCACCTCCTCCTTTCTCTTCTTCATTTCATCCTTTGCGAACTCCACTCCCTTCTCCAACACCCCCTCTTTTATTTCTATCTTCTCTCCCTCCTTCTCGATCTTCTCCAGCAGTGCATAGAGATCCTTCACAAGGTCCTCCTTCATCTCTGCATCCAAACTCTCCTTAATCTCCTTAACTCTCTCTATATCCCCCTTTCCATTTCCCTCCTAGAGCCAACATGTAGTTCACTACTCCCCAACGTTGGGCATTATGATGCTTACGACTTAGGACATTATTATGCTCCAGAATGATAGCCCCAGAGTTCAAATGCAATGGTTCTGGTCCTGTGCCTAATCCCCTATGTAGACTACCATTTTGTCCTCAAATATGCCCCTACACCAAATATTATTCTAAATAAATCTGTAGAGTGGGCTCTTTAAATGAACTTCGCCACCAGGGGTCCCCAGTACAGTATGTAACAACTTAAATGGAGGGCAAAAACAATTTTGATATAAAATAAGGACATACTTCCAAATCATTCAAAGTAGCTCAATGTATTTTTTCCTTCTGAAATTGAGCATGTTAATTTGTTAAATATAATAATAATTTCCAACCTAACAGCTTTTTGCAATATACACTATACAGTTGAAGTCGGAAGTTTACAAACACCTTAGCCAAATACATTTAAACTCAGTTTTTCACAATCCCTGACATTTAATCCAAGAAAGAATTCCCTGTTTTAGGTCACTTAGGATCACCACTTTATTTTAAGAACGTGAAATGTCAGAATAATAGTAGAGAGAATTATTTATTTCAGCTTTAATTTCTTTCATCACATTCCCAGTGGGTCAGAAGTTTACATACACTCAATTAGTATTTGGTAGCATTGCCTTTAAATTGTTTAACTTGGGTCAAACGTTTCGGGTAGCCTTCCACAACCTTCCCACAATAAGTGTGGTGAATTCTGTCCCATTCCTCCTGACAGAGCTGGTGTAACTGAGTCAGGTTTGTAGGCCTCCTTGCTCGCACACGCTTTTTCAGTTCTGCCCACAAATTGTCTATGGGATTGAGGTCAGGACTTATTGTGATGGCCACTCCAATACCTTGACTTAGTTGTCCTTAAGCCATTTTGCCACAACTTTGTAAGTATGCTTGGGGTCATTGTCCATTTGGAAGACCCATTTGCGACCAAGCTTTAACTTCCTGACTGATGTCTTGAGATGTTGCTTCAATATATCCACATCATTTTACTTCCTCATGATACCATCTATTTTGTGAAGTGCACCAGTCCCTCCTGCAGCAAAGCACCCCCACAACATGATGCTGCCACCCCCGTGCTTCACGGTCGGGATGGTGTTCTTCGGCTTGCAAGCGGCCCCCTTTTCCCTCCAAACATAATGATGGTCATTATGGCCAAACAGTTCTATTTTTGTTTCATCAGACCAGAGGACATTTCTCCAAAAAGTACGATCTTTGTCCCCATGTGCAATTGCAAACCGTAGTCTGGCTTTCTTATGGCGGTTTTGGAGCAGTGGCTTCTAAATCTATGACATCATTTTCTGGAATTTTCCAAGCTGTTTAAAGGCACAGTCAACTTAGTGTATGTAAACTTCTGCCCCACTGGAATTGTGATACAGTGAATTATAAGTGAAATAATCTGTCTGTAAACAATTGTTGGGAAACTTACTTGTGTCATGCACAAAGTATATGTCCTAACCGACTTGCCAAAACTATAGTTTGTTAACAAGAAATTTGTGGAGTGGTTGAAAAACAACTTTTAATGACTCCAACCTAAGTGTATGTAAACTTCCGACTTCAACTGTATATACAAAAGTATGTGGACACCCCTTCAAATGAGTGGGTTCGGCTATTTCAGCCACACCCGTTGCTGACAGGTGTATAAAATCAAGCACACAGCCATGTAATCTCCATAGACAAGCATTAGCAGTAGAATGGCCTTACTGAAGAGCTCAGAGACTATAAACCTGGCACTGTCATAGGATGCCACCTTTCCAAGTTCAACAAATTTATGCCCTGCTAGAGCTGCCTCGGTCAACTGTAAGTACTGTTATTGTGAAGCGGAAATGTCTAGGAACAACAACGGCTCAGCCTGAAGCAACATTCACTACCGAGTTCCAAACTGCCTCTGGAAGCAACGTCAGCACAAGAACTGTTCGTCGGGAGCTTCATGAAATGGGTTTTAATGGCCGAGCAGCCGCACACAAGCCTAAGATCACCATGCACAATGCCAAGCGTCGGCTGGTGGTGGAAAGCTCGCTGCCATTGGACTCTGGAGCAGTGGAAACGTGTTCTCTGGAGCGATGAATAACGCTTCACCATCTGGCAGTCCAATGGATGAATTTGGGTTTGGCAGATGCCAGGAGAACGCTACGTGCTCCAATGCATAATGACAACTGTAAAGTTTGGTGGAGGATGGGGCTGTTTTTCATGGTTCAAGCTAGGCCCCTTAGTTCCAGTGAAGGGAAATCTTAATGCTACAGCATACAATGACATTCTAGACGATTCTGAGCTCCCAACGTTGTGGCAACAGTTTGGGGAAGGCTCTTTCCTGTTTCAGCACGACAATGCCCAAGTGCACAAAGCGAGGTCCATACAGAAATGTTTTGTCGAGATCGATGTGGAAGAACTTGACTGGCCTGCACAGAGCCCTGACTTCAACATCATCGAACACCTTTAGGATGAATTGTAATGCTGACTGCGAGCCGGGCCTAATCGACAATCAGTGCCCGACCTCACTAATGCTCTTGTGGCTGAATAGAAGCAAGTCTCCGCAACTATGTTCCAACATCTAGTGGACAGCCTTCCCAGAAGAGTGGAGGCTGTTATAGCAGCAAAGTGGGGACCAACTCCATATCAATGCTCATGATTTTGGAATGAGATGTTCGACAAGCAGGTGTCCACATACTTTTTATCATGTAGTGTATCTCATCTCCATATGAACCTACAGTACATTATGCATACCCATATGAAGATATAGTAGATTGGATAATACTTTATCCAACACACAGTTGTGCAACATTCAAGATGTCACAGATGTTCTCTTCATTCCTGTCAGCCCCCATAGTTTCCAATAGTTTTGATAAGTAGGCTAATGATGGGCCTACGTTTCAGGGAAAGGGTTGCAAGCTGGGGGATAAGACTGATCTGATGCAACTGATTTAGGTTATACATAGGCCTACATAACAGGACATGTCATAGCTTATAAATTGGCAAAAATATATATATTTGATAAGAATGGGGATATCGGTGTGGAGGAGGTAGTTGCCTACCTTCACCACCTGGGGGCTGCCCGTCAGGAAGTCCAGAACACAGTTTCATAGGGAGGAGTTCAGACCCAGCGCCGTGAGCTTTGTGGTGAGCTTAGAGGGCACTATGATTTTGAAGGCCGAGCTGTAGTCGATGAACAGCATCCTCACATATGCATTTATTTTGTTCAGGTGGGTGAGGGCATTGGCAGTGCAATGGTGACATTGTTGTCCATGGATCTGTCGGGACAGTAGGCAAATTGGAGAAGGTTGAGTGTGTCGGACAGGGAGGAGGGTTATGTGGTCTTTGACTACCCTCTCGAAGCACTTCATGATGACGGAAGTGAGTGCTACGGGTCGGTAGTCATTCAGTGCAGCTATTTTCCATTTCTTTGGCACAGGATGATAGCGGACATTTTGAAGCAGGTGCACAGGGATGATAGTAGGTAAATTGCTACAGACAGCGCTATATCTATCGATAATGGACAGATTGGAGTGGCAGCTAGTCTTAAACCTTAAACGGTTGAACATTTTGGTCCTTTTGGTCTGTTTTGCCCTGTAGTCGCTGCCAGTTTGGAAGCCTTGGTTCAGGCCTCTAGAAGTCATTAATATGCAGTAATGTGTAAACACTTTACCTAGCAGCCAACCTGCTTGCACCAATGCCTTGTAATTACAGTAAAATACTGTGAAATACAAACCCCTCCCCTCAATGAATTTAGTTCATTCATCCATTCATTCATTAATTCTGATAACGGTAGAATTTACTTTTACATTGTAATACAGTAAATTCTATGGTATTGTAGTATTTGTCATTACACAGCACTTGCTTTGATACTGTATTTATATTACAGTAGGTCTGGCATTCTCTGGATTTATGGTGCTTTCAAGACAACTGGCAACTCGGAAAAAAACTATTTTGAATCATGATGATGTCAGTGATCTTCAGGTCGTAGCTCTAGAAAGAGGCCAGAGTTTCCGAGTTCAAAACATATTAACCCAGTCGGGGCTAGTTTTTTCCCGAGTTCCCAGTTGTCTTGAACTCACTGAAGTCAGATTTCCCAGTTCCGAGTCAACAGTTGTTTTGAGCGCAGCACAAATCATGCTTCATTGACAGCATGGCCAACTGGGAAGTCAGGAATAAACAAGCGCCGACTGGGAAAATACGTTTTGAATGGTCTTCCAACTCGGAATTGTAAATTAGGCCTCTTTCTAGCACTACAACCTGAAGATTAATGACGTCATCATGATTCAACCTTGTTTTCTTCTGAGTTCCCAGTAGTTTTGAAAGCACCATAAATCCATAGAATGCCAGACTTTGATGACAAAATTTGCCCACGAAGGACATTTTGTTACATTACAGCCTTATTCTAAAATTGATTAAATTATTATTTTTTCTCATCAATCTACACACAATACCCCATAATGACAAAGCGAAAACAGGTTGTTAGAAAATATTGCAAATGTATTAAAAATAAAAAACAAATACCTTATTTACGTAAGTATTCAGACCCTTTGCTATGAGATTCGATATTGACCTCAAGTGAATCCTGTTTCCAATTATCATCCTTGAGATGTTTCTACAAATTGATTGGAGTCCACCTGTGGTAAATTGAATTGATTGGACATGATTTGGAAATGCACACACCTGTCTATATAAGGTTCCACAGTTGAAAGTGCATGTCAGAGCAAAAACCAAGCCATGACGTTGAAGGAATTGTCCGTAGAACTCCGAGACAGGATTGTGTCGAGGCACAGATCTGGGGAAGGGTACCAAAAAAGTTCTGCAGCATTGAAGGTCCCCAAAAACACAGTGGCCTCTATCATTCTTAAATGGAAGAAGTTTGGAAGCACCAAGTCCCTTAGAGCTGGCCGCCCGGGAACTGTGCAATCAAGGGAGAAGGGCCTTGGTCAGGGAGGTGACCAAGAACCTGATGGTCACTCTGACAGAGCTCCAGAGTTTCACTGTGGAGTCTTCTGAATCTTCCAGAAGGACAACCATCTCTGCAGCATTCCACCAATCAAGCCTTTATGGTAGAGTGGCCAGGCAGAAGCAAATCCTAAGTAAAAGTCACATGACAGCCTGCTTGGAGTTTACCAAAAGGCACCTAAAGACTCTCAGACCATGAGAAACAAGATGTCTGGTCTGATGAAGCCAAGATTGAACTCTTTGGCCTGAATGCCAAGCGTCACATCTGGAGGAAACCTGGCACCATCCCTATGGGAAGCATGGTGGTGGCAGCATCATGCTGTGGGGATGTTTCTCAGCGGCAGGGACTGGGAGACTAGTCAGGATCGAGGGAAAGATGAACGGAGCAAAGTACAGAGAGATCCTTGATGAAAACCTGCTCCAGAGCGCTCAGGACCTCAGACTGGGGCGAAGGTTAATCTTCCAACAGGACAACAACCCTCAGCAAACAGCCAAGAGTACGCAGGAGTGGCTGTGGGACAAGTCTCTGAATGTCCTTGCGTGTCCCAGCCAGAGCCCAGACTTGACCCGATTGAACATCTCTGGAGAGACCTGAAAATAGCTTTGCAGTGATGCTCCCTCTCCAACATGACAGAGCTTGAGAGGATCTGCAGAGAAGAATTGGAGAAACTACCCAAATACAGGTGACCCAAGCTTGTAGCGTTATACCCAAGAAGACCCGAGGCTGTAATCGCTGCCTAAGGTTATTCAACAAAGCACTGAGTAAAGGGTCTGAATACTTATGTAAATGTGATATTTCAGTTTATTTATTTTTAACAAAAAAAATACTGTTTTTGCTTTGTCATTATAGAGTATTGTGTGTAGATTGATGAGAAAAACAAAACAATGTAATCCATTTTCGAATAAGGCTGTAACACAACAATGTGGAAAAAGTTAAAGGGTCTGAATACTTTCCCGAATGCACTGTAGGTGTTATGTAATACTTACAAAGGTGTCATAAGGTCCTAACTGGAGATGTAGGTCTGCTGTGGGATATTTGTGTTTAATGATCTAAGGCCTGATAAGTGAGGTCAGTTTAGAAGAGGACAGGCATTGATCAGCCCAGAGTACAGTAGTTTCTAGTTTGGCTGTCATGACTCATGACATATTAGGCCTACACAACATGGTTGTATCCCATGACACCAACAGAGTTTCCTCTGTCCCCTCTGTTAGTAGAATGTGTGAACCGAGATTTGTAATAAGGGCAAGTCGAGGATCACACCATTCCCATACATTAGTGGAGTGCCAGTGCTTGGTAGATTACCTGTAACGGCTGCAACTTTTCCAAGACTGAGCTCCCAGACTCAGCTCCCAGCCTTCCCAGATCAAGGGTAAAATAAAGTAAATGTTAATCCCCAAGGGATTAGGAACCCATGAGTGATTAAATGTGATTTATGTCTTCAGAAAAAAGGACAAATTACTGTACCACCTTAGTGTGGGAACGTTACAGTGGGCTCTTTCAAGAACAAAGTTCAGATTACATTTATCTATTTCAATAATCTTTATAATAACAGATGAATCACTTTATGATCATGGAAAATATTGCATTTCTCAGGCGCTTAGCATCTTCTGAGACAATGGAAGTCCTCGGGAATACAGTTATCCCTATGTGTAATTCCGAACTTCCCAGGGAACGTGATACAATCCTCCTCAAAGTGAAACTACAGCTAGTTCTTATCACAAGCACATATCCCCCTGACAGCTTGAGCAGAGCAGAATCCATAATGTTTGGCTCTGAGGGTTGGGTAGACAGACATACTGACTGACTGACAGACAGACAGTTTGTTTATTGCCTCTGCAGTTAGCCAGTGGTGTTTCCTCTCCTCAAAACAACCTCCGGGGACTTGCTGCTACGTAGTGATGTCTATGCATCAGCACAGCCTCTTTAGACTGCAACCAGATATGTGCTTCTTACCAGACCAATAACATCTAGACCAGCTCCACCTTACAGACCTGTACTTTATGGATAGGAAGGAAGGAAGAACACATTTTGTCGGATGATGTTCTTACCAGCTGCACAATTGCCGGATTGTGTGTGGGGCACATTTGGACCACCGGAATTGCACCGCCATGTGATTAAAGGTAATCTTTATTATTCCATATGGAAATGTGGTTTGCAGGCAGGATTAATACGCAACACTCAATACAAAACATAGACAATGTAAATACAAATTAAGATATGATATTGGAAAAACTGCAAAATATTTTTCTTCCCCCCCCTCCTGTAGGGCCTGAGACACAACCCTACACCCCCGTTGCAGAACGGTGGTACGGGCGACAGTCGCACGGCCGAAATGCCACCTGAACTTGAATCGGTCAGCATCCCGATGGAGGAAACCACATGTAATGGAGGAACACAGGAGCCATCTCTGTTGAGAAATCTGAAGAAAGTGGAGAACCTCATCACGGAGGCCCAGCGTTTCACCCATCTCCCCAAGCGTTCGGCGGTGGACCTGGAATTCATAGAGCTCTCCTACACCATCCGAGAAGGACCATGCTGGAGAAAGAGAGGTACAGTAACATACACCACGTTATCTGTCGACGACCCTCAAGCGAACAGATGTATGGGGCAGGAGTTTTTTCCTGACCACGTGCCCTGACCAGAAAAAAATCTGGACCTTGGATATGGCCTAGGATATGTTGTCAGGAAAAACTCCTGAACCCAGTTGATGCTTCCTAAAATGTTTAGGACCAATCTGTATTACCTCCTCTGCCATATATAGTAGGCTGGATTGAGCATTTGTTTAATGGTGATAGCTGTCAGACATCATGAAACATTCAAACATTTAAAAAACAGTGATGTTCAAACACTGAAATTCATGGCGAGCAACAAAATACACTCCCTCTTCCTAGAAACTTGTCGCAGGTTTTGAAAATGCTTCTTTTAATCCTACCCTGTGATGTCACAGACACATTTTTTCGGAACTTTCTTCTAATCTTTTTAACCACAGATCATAGAAACATGCCGTTTTCACATACACTGGCATGGTGCTGGAGATAATGAATATGAGGTTGAAAAGTGGCATAATTCAGTCACAGCAGTTACAGGAAATCAGTTGGCAGTTGCTTTGAATGGCTAGGTCCACCCTAATCCACCTCTCACTCTGGGGCTGCATCCGCCTTGCTGGCAGACAGGGCTAGATCGATATAGTAACTGTTTCGTGTCCCCCGTCGTCAAGGAAACAGGAACAAATCAGTTGATTCTTGCCCAGCAAGTCACATGAATTTGGCTGTGTGACAGCCAAGGAATTTCAGTACAGCTAATCTGTTTATAATAGATACTTGGGTCAGAGAATTACACTAATTGACTGAGTGTAGATTTTGTACTGTATGTTTATGTATGCACCACTGTACATGAAGGTTTAGTGGAGCATAGGTTCAAGGTAAGCACAGATGACTGACACAGAAGTATGCCAGCTGGCACATAAACATACTAGTAATCTGTCATGAAACCCATGGATTTACCATCATCACCCAGTTATAACTAGGCCCAGGAGTTTTTCCTAACCATATGACCTTATTCTAGTTACACAATAATTAAGGGCAGACCTGTAGCTCAGAGCTGGCAAACCCCTGATCTTTGACAAAAAAAACTCCCCTTACTAACTGGGCACCTTGAATAAAACACTTTCCATTGTCAGTGTTTATCATCTTACCCCCGGTCCAGTAGCCTCACTGCCTAGATTCATGCAGTGTTGACCAGTCTGTCATATAGGCTGGTTCTCTCATCCTACACAAGCTCTCTGATATCTCATCATGGAATGTCAGCAGCATTGAAGGTTGCTTGAAATGATGTCACTGCCTTATTTAGCATTGCAGTACAGCCTGAATCAGACTTCGGAGAGAGCACTCGAGAATAAGTGGCAGATTCAAATTCAATTACAGCCACGGAGCACATACTATGTATCTCAGTCTGGTTCACAGGCACACACGCACGCATGCACACCATTCATCCATCCACTGCACTCTCAATGAACCATTGAGTGATGTGGTTCAGCTGGCTGCTCATAAGACCTTTTCTAAACAAAGAAACGTGAATAAATAGCATACATCGCCCAGCTGAAATCCTGCCTCATAGGTGTTCCTTAAAATAGACAGCTGAGTGTAACGGCTGTCGTCGGTGGAAGAAGGTGAGGACCAAGGTGCAGTGTGGTAAGTGTTCATGATGTTTAATAATCATCAAAACAGAACACTGAATAACAAAGAAACAACCGAAAACAGTACTGTCTGGTGCAGCCACACAAAGACTGAAAATAACCACCCACAAAACCCAACAGAAAACAGGCTACCTAAATATGGTTCCCAATCAGGGACAACGATTGACAGCTGCCTCTGATTGAGAACCATATCAGGCCAAACACAGAAATAGAAAATCATAGAAAAACTAACATAGACAACCCACCCAACTCACGCCCTGACCATACTAAAACAAAAGACAAAACAAAGGAACTAAGGTCAGAACACTGAGCTGCTGTGCTGTGTGAGGAGATAATGAGGAGAGATTGTGAGTAGAAGTGTGCTTCCTGGGATGGAGTTTAAAGAGGTCTTAAGCCATGGGGAGCTAACTGAGAGAGGAAAAGTACCCGTTTTCCTGCATAATAGCAACATTGTATTTTGGCAGGTAACAATATCTTACTGTATTCCAGTTTCCTTTACACTGCTCTCCAGCAAATACTAAGATATAAACACCTACAGCCTCTCTGTGTGTGTGTGTGTGTGTGTGTGTGTGTGTATGTGTGTGTGCGTGCGTGCTTGCGTACTTATTGTCCTATCTTGTCAGTCAGGACCAGAATATCCTGACACGATAGGAAACAAGAACATTTCTGAAAAGTCAAAATGTTATTTTAGGTTTAATAGGGTTAGGAGTTAAGGTTAGGTTTAGGTTTTTAGGAAAATAGGATTTTGAATGGGAATACATTTTTACTCACCAAAAAGTCTTGACAAGTAACGTAAACATGGCTGTGTGTGTGTGTGTGTGTGTGTATATGTGTGCATGCACGTGTACGTGTTTCATTCATCGTGACACAGAAGTATGCCAGCTGGCACATGATCACAGAGATCAGGAACAAGGTGAAACTTGGTAACAGGAAATGCCACTTTTGAAATACTCCCCCCACTTCAAATCTATTAAGGCATGCGGAGGGAGTTTCTCTTAACACTGAGAATAGAAGGACGTCTTTACGGACACTATACGAACACCTTACGGCAACTGCAAGGAGTATTCATCTGATGAGGTCACTCGTAGGGCTGGTTGGACAGGAAATAAATATTCCCGACCGGAGTCTTTCCTGGCTTAGAAAACTATGTGACACTGACGGTGATGATGACGTGGACTGTAGTCGCTTGCCGTGACCAAAACAAAAAGGAAACGTTGCCCCGTGATTGGTGGTTGCTGCTCCGAGTCCATGGACATTTTGGCTGAGCTCTTGGAGAGATCACTCAGGGTTTGCCTATGTCAGCACTGCTGCTCTGTAACTGAGCCCCTGGTACCGTAGGGCTTTCAGCTGAACCCATAGACCAGGTGGTGCTCCTTCGCCCGGATTTGAAAATCTGAACACATGAGGAGGTGTGTACTGTATGTCTTTAGAGGTCACTAAAGGTTAAAGGTCATTCTCAACAGCTAATGTCCCGGCTGCATCAATGAGTGAACCTCTGATGGTAGCGTGGTGATCGAGGAGCATTTCTATTCGAGGAGTAAGATAATGTTGCCGTCTAGGCTATATAGCAATGAATCTTTATGGACATGCTTTGTGAATTTGAATGGACCTTATTCACACTGAACATTTCAATGTGGTTATACATCTTGCACCGTCAGGCAGAGCTGTTTTTCCTATGCCAACCAACGTATGTTTAGACTGCAATTTTTGAAGAATAAGTCAACTTTGGTTAGGGTTGGCAGACAAAGGACGTGTGATTGACTCTAACGAAGAACTTCCACCTTCTATCCCATTAGACATGATTTGAAATCAACATGATTTGAAATCATCATGGCCACAGTATAATTAAATTCCACACATGGGCCCTGTACATACTTAAGATGTACAACTGATGTACAACACATTTGGTACAACGCTTGTGATACAACAGAGAGTTTTCTGCACAAAAATAATTACACCATTGTAGAGACACCACTTAATAGTTGTCTTAACAATTTTGTGCAGACAAAGTTTCCGTGGTATCACAAAAATATCAGCTGTATCACAACCATTGTGTCAAATCGGTTGTACATCAGTTGTACAACCGGAGTGTGTATGGGGCCATCGAGCAGTTGATAGACTTGATACAGTGCTGACTACAAATCAGTTGTTCGGCGCCTCAAAGATCTAGAGAGCTTTCTTCTCAGCATTTATCCTTCCTCCATCAGTCTTTTTTCAGGATAATCAATAGAAAACGTTTTGACTCTGCTCTTATATTTAGACCAGTCTGTATTTAAATATACTTGACCTATTACTGAAATGAATCGACTTGTCAGTGAATTCATTTATACCATTTGGGACATTGATGGACCTATTCCTTACACAATACAATCTCACTGATCTTTCAGAGGGCTTTTCTAAGTGTCTGGTCTTTTTCCAGGTTTTAAAGCATTACTGAAGTGCCTGTCGGGGAGGTTTTGCAGCCGAGAGGTGATTGGAATCATGGGGCCCTCAGGGGCCGGCAAGTCCACTCTGATGAACGTCCTGCCTGGCTACAGGTGATACGGTTGCTATCATTCTTTTGCATAGTTTTTTGTTTTAAAGGAGACTGGAACACCACTCAACCGTACATATATTTTAATGATTTTTTCAGATATATCAGAAAGGGAGAGGGAGATAGGTGTAACAGGGTAAAGGGTTGAGGCAGGGATTGAATCCTGGTCTCTGGGGGTCCTACATGTGCATATGAGCAGGAAAAGTTAATGCTCAGCAACAGCTCTGCACTGCTTTTGCATAGTTTACACTACCTGCAAGCAATCCTTTTTGCTTATTCAAGTTTTCATCCCCACTTTCAACGATCACTTCTTGTCTGACATCCATTTCCCAAAAAGTACACCTGCTCTGCTTCATTCCACTGTGATTGGAATGTTAACCCATTGTCTTTGTTTACAAACTTCTACCTAGTAGTAGGTTTTCACAGTACCTAAAACCATTTTGGGATCTTCTAAGCAACAATGTGATGTGTTTGACCATGGGGAAAGAGCCACAGTGGAAATAAAAGTTAAATAATGTGGGTTTGATGGAAATGAACCCATGTGTTTATTATCAATCATCATGTCACGGCACCAGGAGTCGTCAAATTAATGTTCGTATTGATCCATTCTCCACTCCTGTGTGTCCTCCTTAGGGAAACAGGCATGAAAGGGAAGATCCTGGTGAATGGAAAACCCAGAGATCTCCGCACATTTCGTCAGATGTCCTGTTATATCATGCAGGATGACATGCTGCTGCCGCACCTCACTTTCCGGGAGGCAATGATGGTGAGAGAACAGGGTCGTGTTCATTAGGACACACAATGGAAAACATTTAAAAACGTTTTGCAACTGATTTTTTTTAAATTAATGGACAAATCTAGGTAGTCCCTCCCTGTTTCAGTCCATTTCCATCCGTTTGGTGCCTAATGAACATTACCCAGACACATGTTCTTATTGGGAGAATAGGTTGTTTTTATGGTTTGTTATTATGCAGTAAAGAACAAAGTGGTGTCTGCTGCCTTCCACTGGATGTACAGCACGGTGAATAGTAGAAATCGTACATTTTCAGTGGATATCGTACATTTTCCTGAGTAAAACGTAGCTAAATTACTGTATTCTATGGATTTGATTTTTCAGCTTTTAGCTCTGTGAAAATATGGAATTGAAAAAAAACCCTGGTGAGTTAGACAGAAATGTACATCTTGCAGAAATTATACATATGACTGTGATTTGTGTTTGCCTACTAATGGTAGAAAATGTTATTTGTGTGTGGGTGCCTGTATGTGTGTGCGTGTTTGTGTGGGTGAATGAGATCCTGACTGCTCTAGTGCTCCAGGAGTGTGCTCACACCCGCACCAGCTCCCTATCTGGGAGGCAGTGTAAACGGCTGGCAATCGCCCTTGAGCTAGTCAACAACCCCCCAGTCATGTTATTTGATGAGCCAACCAGGTAAGAGGCTCACCATGGCAACCTGTCCACCTGATCCATCAACTATGGGACAAGATAAGCCCTTGTACAGTACATTCTTGTTTGTGGTGTAGTGTGACAGTGTTACTTGATCTAGGTCCTAAAGGGCTTTCAGAGTTCAAGATTTCAGTCCATTTTAGATAACAGGGCCTGGAGGGAAAACTCCTGGTCCTGCTGATGACGTAACATGACCTCTACCATGGATTAAACCCCCCTTTTCTACCTGCCCCTCAGGGATTAATAAAGTTGTATGGAATTGAATTAAATTGAATTATTTTAGGCATCAGTAGCCTGATTTTTGGGGCTGGGGTAAATTGGACATATATAACCCGTAGTGTTACACGGTACATTCCACATTCATTTGAAATAGAGGTTGTTTCTCAACTACCAGTATCCTACTGGTCCTACTTCCTAACTCTCTCCCACTCTATGGCTTTTGTTTCCAGTGGTCTGGACAGTGCCTCCTGTTACTAAGTGGTTTCCCTCATGAAGTCTCTAGCCCTAGGGGGACGCACCATCATCTGCACCATCCATCAGCCCAGCGCCAAGTTCTTTGAGATGTTTGATAAGGAACAAACAGGCCACTTCAATCTATCAAATGATTAGACAACACACTAACACAGAGACAATACAGAGATGTAGCAGTTGTCCCCTGGGTGTGGCGAGGAGTTTTTCCTAGTAGGGTCAGGTGATCAGGAAAAACACAGGTCCCCACCCACTGACCAGCTGTGTCTTTCTCTCCACCTGATGTGTTGTCTTGTCTTTCCACAGTGGTACATCCTGAGTCAGGCCCAGTGCATATACAAAGGCACCGTCCCATACCTCATCCCCTATCTGAAGAACCTAGGGCTCCCTGCCCCACCTACCACAACCCGGCAGATTTCAGTGAGTTCAATGGGACCTCAGAACAGAGCACACATACTCAACATCAGCTAAATATCTTTGTTCGTCTTTTGCCCCACATTGCAGACTTCTGCCATGTTTTGGTAATACCCTCTTCATAATGCCTTAAAAATGCAGTTCTATTGCCTCATTAGCTATGCATAATGTGTCTTAGTAAGAGGCTATTCATAGAAAGTGTTAACAGGATTTTCTCTGTCCCAGTCATCGAAGTGGCATCGGGGGGAGTATGCAGACTGGAATCCTGTTCTGTTTGAGGCGGTCCAGGGTGGAATGTGAGCCATAGAAAAAGAACTCAAGTGACAAAAAAGACACATCTGCTGTTCTTCCAACAAACTACCCCAAGGTGAGTACTAATGTTAAGGATCACCAAACAATAAGCCCCATTTACCGACACACACACACACGCGCACAAACACATTCACGCACACTTTAGACAGTGACACTGTGTTTTGTCTTGACATGCTCATCTCTGTCTCTTATCACAGGACTCAGGAGCCATTGAGAGCCATTCATTTGCCACAAGCACTTTGACACAGTTTTGCATTCTATTCAATAGAACGTTGATAACAATATGCCAAGACCAGGTATGTGAGTAGAATTACAAGGGCATTCCTCAGGTAGCTGGGTGCTAAATGGTTGCAATAGCATGTCTGTAAACAACATTTTGGGCCAGTTGTATAAGAAAGGAGGGCTTTCATGCTCTGAGTCATTGTGAGCGTTTCGGTTTCAGGTGTTGACACACCTAAGGCTGATGTCACACATCTCTATAGGAGTACTGATCGGCTTGCTCTACTTGAACATCGGCAACGACTCCAGCATGTTCTTCAACAACACCGGCTTCCTCTTCTTCTCCATGCTCTTCCTCATGTTCGGAGCTCTGATGCCCACATGTGATGTGACAGAATTGTGCATGAATTAATCAGCCATGTTAGGATGTCATGACTTATTTATCGAATCAACCGTGTTTATTTGTTACTCAATTAAATGAATCATGTAACAATTAACTCATTGGGAATTTGGGGCACCACAGAAGAAGTTGTTTAACGAGTTACCATCTCCCAAATTAAACTCAACATGATATAAGATATACAGTCATTTATTAATCATTACCTCATATCAGTCTCATTCTGAACGTCGCAGAATTCTTGAATCCGCAAGAACCCCAACCTTTTCTGATTATTCAGTTCTACACAAATGTATCTAATTATTTATTCACTAACTAACTAAATGATAACACAGAATACACAAGTCCCTAGTGGACTGACAAGATATGACAGCGTATTACACAGAGATGGAGAAGTGGGGGGAATAGAGAGATGGGGAAAAAGGGACATTTAACGTACATTTCTAAACTACGCTCACAGTAACCATATTCCTTACACATGAGCCGGTGCCCGTTTCGGTAAGAAATGCAATGTATTTACGTGTAGATGTCTTTGCTCGTCATCTCTCTGTTGAAACCAATCAACCCTTCTATGGGGAATGGCCCGATGGGTGTAAGGCTCTGGTTATCCTTCTTCTTAGTGGTCTGGTATCCAATGGTGATGAGCGTAGTAGGATGTCGTTTAGATTCGCGTTTCTCGATATCTGACGTAAGCTGTACCAGTGATTGTCTGAGGTGGGCTTCTCGCCTATTTTCTTCCTCGGGTAGATAGTCAAAGTTCTAGATCACTTTACACTATCACAGCTGCAGATTGTCAAATGTCCTAGTCTAGTGAGTTTATTTTCTCCACCTCGTGTTGAGTTTCAGAGTTTCCAACCATTTCAACGTGTAGCCACAGCTGCACACTTTCTGGTATGGGAGTTTCAACCATTTGTAACGTTTAGCTCACGTCTGCTGGTCATTCTTAGTGAGTCCTTTTAAGTACTCTGGTTGAAAAGGGCAGTTCCATCACACTGACACACTCTTCTGACCTCATTTGTGGCGAGGCTTAGTCAATGTGCAAAGGACATGAAAACTATGATCTCGTTAGAAAACGAAATTAATGTTCCTATCTTAAAAAAAATTGTTCTTTATATTTCCTACACTACATAAAGGATGTAAACCTGACATACAGTGTGAAAGCTCTTCAAGTTACATTATTTTTGTTATAGTTTTTAATGACATCACAAAATGAAAAACAATATGACATGATTATTCTTTAGATCCCCACTGACCATTCCTAACATTCCTATCTTAGAAATATTGCTCCAATATTCACTTTTTGGATGTTAGCGTTTAAGATTTACGATCGGCATGAGGTCTCATAAAACCTGGATTGGATAGTCCATTCAGCAACAAACGTCATTGTTTCCCAGGGATCCCCTAGGATCCATGAAGGCAGACTGTTTAATTATCGTTTTCCGTTTCTTAATGTCTGACCTGCAGTTCCTCTGGAGATGTCAGTTTTTCTGAGGGAACATCTAAACTACTGGTACAGCCTGAAGGCTTACTATCTGGCTAAGACTATGGCTGACATTCCATTCCAGTTGAGTTGGTCATCCAAACAAAGCAGGCACACAGCAAAATGTGTGGTTGTTTGCGCGTGTGGTTGTCTATGTGTGTGCAAGTGAGAAAGTGTGTGTGTATGTGTCTCAGAGAACCCAACAGCATAATACAAACAGATACAGCAGTGCCACCCAGTGTTTATGTACAGTACAGCCCCCTCTCCACTGGTCCTCTGCCCCATCATGTACTGCAGTATAGTGTACTGGATGACAGATCAGCATCCGGAAGCCACCCGCTTCCTGCTCTTTCTGGCCCTGTCCATCTGCACGGCCCTGCTAGCCCAGTCACTAGGGCTCCTGGTTGGTGCTGCATCCACCAACCTCCAGGTACCTGCTGGAACTAACTAAATACTAACTATTGATAATGTTTCACCATCTAGATCACTTCTTACCACTTTGAAATGGCACATGCTTCTCCTAGTCAGTACACACAGCAAGAGGGATTTTATTTATTTTTTCCTACCCGGGCACAACCTAAACAACGTAGTGACTTATTTTTCCATCTGCTTGCATGAACAGCCTGATCTACTTTTTGTCCATGAGCACCGATCAAATGACTTGTCGCTTGCAATGTGTACAGACCATTAGCCCCTCTACCGGTCTCTCGGTAGAAGTTCCAGAAGCCTGAGGAGGTCCAACTGTTGGATGTGGAGGACGCCAAACTCTACATGGACTTCATCGTTCTTCGTGATCCTCCGATTCGCCACCTACCTGGTACTGCGCTACACGGTCAAGTCAGAGGGATAGGTCTCATCCTCAAGGCCCTGCCCTGTTCTCTGCAAAGCTACTGTACTTTACCACGTGGGTTCCACATCGATACCATAAAATCGCTGCTTGGAAAAACTGGAATATATGAGACAAGAGAAGAGACATCTTCTAACAAACAAATGTTTTACCTCAAAAAGTAAGACTCCAAGCATCTGTATGTACAGCAGGGTGGGACTGATGATGGCACACAAGACAATTCAAAGGACTGACCTGCAAGAAGAACCAAAAACAGAGAATGTTTACATGTCGTTTAGCCTTGGCATAGCCAGAGGACATTCTACTGTTGCACTGGAGTGTGTCTGGTTTTAAAGACAGGATTAATGAGTATTGTAATCATGTGTTGATTCAATTGCCTAAACTGAACTATTCACTTTTCTTCCTACTATCTTTCACTCTCATCTATGATTTCGTTACAGTTTTGAGAAATAGAAAATAAATATTACTTGTTTTACATGTTTAAAATGTATAAAAAACTAATCTGTAGATTATTAGGCTATTAACTTGTTTTATACCATCTGAAAAATGTACCTTTCTTTAAAATGGATGATTCCCCTAATTATATATTTTTGGTTCCTGTAATCAATTTTTAAAGCCTGTCAAGATTTAGATTTTTTTTTTAATATATAATTCTTAACTCTTTATGTCCTACATGATGTACTGTATGTACAGTGGGGAGAACAAGTATTTGATACACTGCCGATTTTGCAGGTTTTCCTACTTACAAAGCATGTAGAGGTCTGTCATTTTTATCATAGGTACACTTCAACTGTGAGAGACGGAATCTAAAACAAAAATCCAGAAAATCACATTGTATGATTTTTAAGTAATTAATTAGCATTTTATTGCATGACATAAGTATTTGATCACCTACCAACCAGTAAGAATTCCGGCTCTCACAGACCTGTTAGTTTTTCTTTAAGAAGCCCTCCTGCTCTCCACTCATTACCTGTATTAACTGCACCTGTTTGAACTCGTTACCTGTATAAAAGACACCTGTCCACACACTCAATCAAACATACTCCAACCTCTCCATGGCCAAGACCAGAGAGCTGTGTAAGGACATCAGGGATAAAATTGTAGACCTGCACAAGGCTGGGATGGGCTACAGGACAATAGGCAAGCAGCTTGGTAAGAAGGCAACAACTGTTGGCGCAATTATTAGAAAATGGAAGAAGTTCAAGATGACGGTCAATCACCCTCGGTCTGGGGCTCCATGCAAGATCTCACCTCGTGGGGCATCAATGATCATGAGGAATGTGAGGGATCAGCCCAGAACTACACGGCAGGACCTGGTCAATGACCTGAAGAGAGCTGGGACCACAGTCTCAAAGAAAACCATTAGTAACACACTACGCCATCATGGATTAAAATCCTGCAGCGCACGCAAGGTCCCCCTGCTCAAGCCAGCGCATGTCCAGGCCCGTCTGAAGTTTGCCAATGACCATCTGGATGATCCAGAGGAGGAATGGGAGAAGGTCATGTGGTCTGATGAGACAAAAATAGAGCTTTTTGGTCTAAACTCCACTCGCCGTGTTTGGAGGAAGAAGAAGGATGAGTACAACCCCAAGAACACCATCCCAACCGTGAAGCATGGAGGTGGAAACATCATTCTTTGGGGATGCCTTTCTGCAATGGGGACAGGACGACTGCACCGTATTGAGGGGAGGATGGATGGGGCCATGTATTGCGAGATCTTGGCCAACAACCTCCTTCCCTCAGTAAGAGCATTGAAGATGGGTCGTGGCTGGGTCTTCCAGCATGACAACGACCCAAAACACACAGCCAGGGCAACTAAGTAGTGGCTCCGTAAGAAGCATCTCAAGGTCCTGGAGTGGCCTAGCCAGTCTCCAGACCTGAACCCAATAGAAAATCTTTGGAGGGAGCTGAAAGTCCGTATTGCCCAGCGACAGCCCCAAAACCTGAAGGATCTGGAGAAGTTCTGTATGGAGGAGTGGGCCAAAATCCCTGCTGCAGTGTGTGCAAACCTGGTCAAGAACTACAGGAAACGTATGATCTCTGTAATTGCAAACAAAGGTTTCTGTACCAAATATTAAGTTCTGCTTTTCTGATGTATCAAATACTTATGTCATGCAATAAAATGCAAATTAATTACTTAAAAATCATACAATGTGATTTTCTGGATTTTTGTTTTAGATTCCGTCTCTCACAGTTGAAGTGTACCTATGATAAAAATTACAAACCTCTACATGCTTTGTAAGTAGGAAAACCTGCATAATCGGCAGTGTATCAAATACTTGTTCTCCCCACTGTATGTATGTATGTATGCAACATTGTTGAGCTTAGTTTGGGCAATAGATTAGAGGTAATATTATCCTCAAACATGTCTCCACTGCCACAGAAATGTATACATTTCTAGTATAACCAGCAATGCAACAAAACTTTACTGCCACCTAACCTTGGATGACTTTAAAGGCCCAGTGCAGTCAAAACCATTATTTCCTGTATTTTATATATAATTCCACACTGAAGTTGGAATAATACTGTGAAATTGACACTGCCCTTTTAGTGTAAGAGAAATATCTGCCTGTTTTGGCTGGATGGAGTTTTGGCCTGCCTGGTGATGTAATTAGTTAATGGATCAATAAGAAAGAGAGTTCCAAACCTCTCTACCAATAACAGCTAGTTTTCAGTTTCTCTCCCGAATCAGATCACTCCCAGACAATCCTAGCAAAATTCTTGCTTGAGAAATTGCCCTTTGCTAAGAAGCTATTTTTGTTTATTTTTGACCATTTAAAATTTAAAACAGTCAGAGTAAAAAGGTACTTAATTGTTACCCAGAAATGATTTGAAATTGAGATTTTAAAAAACAGCTGCATTGAACCTTTAATAATATAATGCCTGATATATATACACCTTCATTACAGTAAAGTCATCCATATGCTATATGACAAACTTGATCATTTCTCTCAACTCTACTGTACAGCATCTCAATTGGCTGGTCTGTCAATAAAGACTTCAGACTTTACTAACTTATGAGGATTGTGTTGCAATTTGTTTGTCACGGGTCATGGGGTATGTACTGTATAGCCAAGATCTCAACTCCACGAAATGAAGTTCTGAATCTTTCGAGTTGCTAGCAGTCGATACTTCAAAAGTGTAAATTCTTAAACCCTCACCATGTACCGATGTTTGTTTTCTGTTGTTGAATGTCTTTCTTTGTTTGCTAAAATCCATGCTTTTTAATAAAAACGTTAGTCAAAATACAGTACAACCACTGACGGTTTACTTGTTGAGATGCAATTGGCACATGAGTATTCGCGCTGAGTTGAGATCTTAGAGCAACAGCACTGAGGCACTCTGAGGGGATGGAAGCAAGCAGATGTTGACGCTTTTCAACCTTACTTCCGTTTCCCCTGAAAAACGGATGTGGGGACGCCGCTCAGGCGTCTTTTTATGCCTCATACGTTATATTAGCAATGAGTAAACAGTCAGCGGTTGTATTTGATTAACTTTTTATTAAAAAGGATGCCATTTGTAGATACTCCATACTACACATAACTATAGTTAGGCTATTCATGATGGTGTATTGCTGGTTTGTTTTTTGCCTTTGAAGCACTTTTAAGAAATGTTATAAATTATTATTATTATGTTGGACCAATTCATCCACATCGCTATCTGCAAAGAGGATTGGCAATATGGCTTGTTTCACCATCCAATTATTTCAGATCTACAGGAATGCAAGTGTTGGCACAGACCGTGGCTATATGTTAGCACATGAGAATTATTAGAATATGGCAAATATTAGTCAATTATTGTATTCTATCCCATGCTGGCTTTCGAGGGCTGAGACATGAAACAGAGGGCTTTCATCGCTGTCAAATCAAATTAAAGTTTATTGGTCACATGTGCCGAATACAACAGGAGTAGACTTTACAGTGAAATGCTTACTCATGAGCCCATTCCCAACAAAGCAGAGTAAAAAACAAAAAAACAAAAATGCTACATAAAAAAAGGAATTAATATATATGTGGGCTCCCGAGTAGAGCAGCGGTCTAAGGCACTGCATCTCACTACAGACCCTGGTTTCAATCCCGGGCTGTATCCATAGGCGGAAATCCCAGGGGGGACGGGGGGGACACGACCCCCCCATCTTGGGAAAAATATGATTTGTCCCCCCCAATATATCACTGTAAACATAACTATGTAATTTCAATAATATTAATAATACGCAATGAAAGCACTTGTGCTGATTATAGACACTTAATAGCGCGTTTAAGTTTCAAAAGATTGCGACCCCCCCCGCCCTTTGCCTCACAATGGTTTGATCCACTGCCAGTTCTTTAGCTGGCAAGGTAATAGAGGGTTCGTAACTACTGTCCGAAAAGGACATGTACGTAACTGACGTGAGGTTAATCCAGTCAATCCATAGCAGGTCCATAGCAATGTTATTTATTTATTTTTATGTTGGCAGGGTTCACACACTAGCTGAATTTGCAGAGCTAGCGCGCAAACTAAAGCAAACATTAACTATCAAGCTAGTGTCACGCCCTGGCCTTAGTATTATTTGTTTTATTTATTATTTTAGTTAGGTCAGGGTGTGACATGGGTTATGTGTGTATTTTGGGGTATTATATGGTAGAGCGGGGTGTTGGTTGTAGTGTATGGGTTTGTGTTGAGGGTATGTATCTAGCTGTGTCTATGGGTGTGTGTAGTTTTCTAGGAAAGTCTATGGTGGCCTGAATGGGTTCTCAATTAGAGACAGCTGGTTTCTGTTGTCTCTAATTGGGAACCATATTTAAGGCTGCCATAGGCTTTAGCTGTTTGTGGGTCATTGTATATGTATATGTCGACGTAAGTAGTTTGTGTGTGCACTTGCGGTTGAAGTTTCACGTTTGTTGTTTTTGATTAGTGTTGTTTAAGTGTTTCGTGATCATCTTCGTCGTTATAAATAAAGAAGATGTATTCATATCATGTTGCGCCTTGGTTCTCTCATTCACGTCAAGACGATCGTGACAGCTAGCTAGTACCTATTCCATTTATGTGGCGTCGTCAAAGATGGAATCTTTGCTATCATCAGTTTATTCCAAGATCAGCATGCAGCTGTAGTGCTTCGACGTCCCTGTGATAAGGTTAGCGATAAACTGAAGTCCAAACTGAACAGAACAGAACTACACTCTCTTCTACCATTGTCTTAAATATATATAATGGTCTCGTTGCAAAAGATAAATTGTCGCTAGTGAACTTTTTTTATTTTATTTTATTTAACCTTTATTTAACCAGGTAGCAAAGATTATAGCAAACACACAGAAACGGAATTGGTGCTCGCTAGCTTTACAAATTCAGCTATTGTTGGAAGCCAGCCAATATGAAACAAACTATTTAAATTACAAAAGGTTGCAGCATGTGTTGTGTAAATGTGTGTGTGTGCAGCTAGGCCAGCCAGCCAGCCAGGTAGAAAAATGGCGAACATTTAGAAGAAGACGGACATCAAGAGTATTTGTCAGTACACCAAAACGCATAGTAAGAACTCTAGTATCCTAATATCTCAAAGACTAGTTGATAAAATGTTCATAAGAAAGAAGTGAAATGCTAATGGAAATGTTTCACAATGATGTCATTAGGCAGAGCAGGCAACAGATGGCACACAGACAGCAGAGCTGGGGACAGATATGCAGGGACAGACTGGCAGACAGGGAGTCTCAGGTAAGTTTGTTGAGTCTTTGTTTGGCAACATTATGAAAGGTTCTCAATTTTTTTGACTTGTAAAATAGGGACATAATTGGAAAATGCCATGGATACCCCCACTCTCAACTTAAACTGGTGACTAAACTAAGATTTGTTTACGGCAATGGTATTGCTGTTGTGATTAATTGTGTAGTTTTGGGTACCGGTAGTTAGGAGTACGGCAAACACCTTATTTATTTTCTAGGAGACAGACTGAGTCAGTTAGGGTAGTGAAAGGGAAAGAGCCAGGGAGAGAGACTTCAGAGGACAGTGTCACAGCCACGGCAGGACCAAGTGTCACCCTTGTTGCCAGCAGCACCAGTATAGGGGACAGTGGCACAGCATTGTCCAGTTACCACAGTGATGGCACAAAACCATATCAGCCACACCCACAATTTATAGAACCGCAAACTCTTGCCAACAGAGTGTTGACGTTTCAAGAGGGATGGTTTCGCGATTTCCCCTGGCTACATTATAATCCATCAATAAAAGGAGTGTTGTGTTTTCACTGTAGCCAAGGGTTTTCAAGCCAGCCATCTTTTGGCCAAAGAGCTGATGCTGCCTTCATTAGTGCAGGATTTAGGAACTGGAGAAAAGCCATTGAAAAATTCACAGCACATCAAAATTGCCAAACCCACCGCCACTTTGTAATTGTAACAGCACACCAGCTAAATCCAATCAGTGTCCAGTTATGTCCAGCGCGTGGGGTAAACAGCAGGATGACGCAAGGCATTGCTTGATGAAAATTGTTAGTTCGGTGCGGCATGTAGTAAGACAGGGACAAGCCTTTAGAGGCCACACGGATGACAGTGGGAATTTATACCAGATTTTGAAACTTAGGGCAGAAGAGGATGATCCCATTTTACTGAAGTGGTTAACAGAGCGTACCACAATGTACACAGGCCCCAAAGCACAGAATGAAATTCTGAACATCATGGCCAATAGTCATTCGAGGCATTGCAGCTGAGATTAGGTCTCTTCCGATTGTACAATTTTCATTAATTGTTGATGGTACTCAAGATGTCTCTGGTGCTGAACAGGAGAATGTCTGTCTGCGTTATGTTGACCATGACCATGTCCCTCACAATGAGTTTATTGGGCTATACAGGGTGTCGGAGACAACAGGCGAGGGCATTGCGAAAGTGCCAACTGATGTGTTGTTGAGGAAACCCGCAAACATATGCTCGGTTCTTTTGTTCAGTAGTGTGTATAGCAGTGGTTCTCAACCTTTTTGGGGTACTGGAACCCCTGCATATTTTGAGGCAAGGCAGGCAAGGTTTTGAGCGGTCCTCAGGGACCTCCACCCCCTCTATATTATATGTAAACTTACTGGAAACCTTGTGGTACTGACTACATTCATTACACTTTTTTATTTCACGGACCCCTTGCAATTAGTCCATGGACCCCTGTTTGAGAACCCATGGTGTAATTGATAGTTGTTCTTTTGTTTAGTAGTTTTCAGTACACTTACAAATGATTTATTTCATGTTATTTTATTTAAAATTGCATACTTTGTGCGACATACTTGTCCATAGCTGCTGTTTGAAGAGTTGAGACACTGACTGAAGGATATTTTGTTTGATTTATTTGGGTTTTTCATTGAAGTAGTTATTTTGCTTTTAGAACTGTACTTATTTTAAGCTTTTTGTTCTTGCAAAGATATTGTAAACTCAGGCCAGGTGCACATATTTAAAGACTATATAAATGTATCAGAAAAAGTCAAATTAAAAGGTCAATTCAATACGGAGACCAACTTTGTGATGGTTCTCAATGGAGATTCTTTTAGATGTGATCACACCATGTTCATTGTATTTATGAAAACTACACCCATACAGTGTACAGTACCATTGTCACCTACTGACCTTTCTTGATATTGCTGGTTGTAAGTACGAATACCTGCATACATACTGGACTGGTAAGGAGCACTGCTATAACTATTATTAGTAGTAGAATTATAATGATTTAAACATTTGAACAAGTTGGGAAAACCCTTCAGTTAGCTACTGTACCTATCAATTATCCAGTTGTAGGAATTATGGTTCCTCAATATACATTTAACAACGTATGCTATGTGTTACAGCACTACTTTTGGTGTCCCCCTCAGGAATTGCTCTTGAGAAAATTTAATGTAATTGTCCCCTCCAAGGTTGATCTCAGATTTTCGCCCCTGGCTGTATCACAACCGGCTGTGATCGGGGTTCCCATAGGGTGGCGAGTCCCATCAGTCTTAGAAAAAAATATTGAATGACGTCATTACGTCCAGCTGTTTTTAATCAACACACGATAGTTAAATGGAAACGCACCCTAATAGGCAATTGTTGCATCTATTTTCTATGCAACATTTCTAAATGTCGACAATAACAACATTTTAAAAAATCAATAGACAAGTAAATGGAAATTTAGCTACTGAAAAGAAATGTTTAGAAGGCAGTCGAGAGGATGCAAGATCAGGTGGGGACCATTCTAGCCAATGAGAGGGCAGATTCGCATGTGAACAACAGGCACAATGGTTTCCACCACAGCCAAAATTGGCTATATATAGTTCAAATTGGCTATATAATTCATGAAAACTAAAATGTTATTTTTTGATCTTAATTTAGGGTTAGGCATAAGGTTAGCAGTGTGGTTAAGGTTAGGTTTAAAAATCACATTTTAAGAAGATAAATTGTAGAAATAGGCGGGATTTATGACTTTGTGGCATTGGTAATTAGTGACGACCAGGCACAAGTCCAATATAAAGTTAAAGATTTTTGGTCAATATTGCAAAGTTGCCGGAATGTCACGTGTCCTAACAACCTAAGAATTACAAAACTATATTTGATAAAATATGCCACATGTAGAAAACAAGCCATTCAATTTTTTGTTAACTAAATTGGGCACTCTCTCATTAACCTCCATACAAAAACTCCTCGCTTCGTGAGCAAAAGAAACCCACCACACGCTGTTGAAGACAGATTATAGGCCGAGTTATCCCTCTCGTGTCACCTCGTCCTCTGCTCCATGATGACCAAACTGGCTCCATGCATGTTGATTTGTCTATCCCCACCGCACACCAACTATATTAATTTGGGGACAGGTTGAAACACATACCTGTGGATGTATTTCAAGGCCTACCTTCCAACTCAGTGCCTCTTTGCTTGACATCATGGGAAAATCAAAAAATTGTAGAGCTCCACAAGTCTGGTTCATCCTTGGGAGCAATTTCCAAACACCTGAAGGTACCACGTTCATCTGTACAAACAATAGTACGCAAGTATAAACACCATGGGACCACGTAGCCATCATACCGCTCAGGAAGGAGAAGTGTTCTGTCTCCTAGAGATGAACGTACTTTGGTGCGAAAAGTGCGAATCAATCCCAGAACAACAGCAAAGGACCTTGTGAAGATGCTGGAGGAAACAGGTACAAAATTATCTATATCCACATTAAAATGAGTCCTATATCGACATAACCTGAAAGGCCGCTTAGCAAGGACGAAGCCACGGCTCCAAAACCGCCATAAAAAAGCCAGACTACGGTTTGCAACTGCACATGGGGACAAAGATTGTACTTTTTGGAGAAATGTCCTCTGGTCTGATGAAACAAAAACAGAACTGCTTGGCCATAATGACCATCGTTATGTTTGGAGGAAAAAGGGGGAGGCTTGCAAGCCGAAGAATATCATTCCAACCGTGAAGCACGGGGGTGGCAGCATCATGTGGTCTGGGTGCTTTGCTGCAGGAGAAACTGGTGCACTTCACAAACTAGATGGCATTATGAGGAAGTAAAATTATGTGGATATATTGAAGCAACATCTCAAGACATCAGTCAGGATGTTAAAGCTTGGTCGCAAATGGGTCTTCCAAATGGACAATGACCCCAAGCACACTTCCAAAGTTGTGGCAAAATGGCTTAAGGACAACAAAGTCAAGGTATTGGAGTGGCCATCACAAAGCCCTGACCTCAATCCTATAGAAAACTTGTGGGCAGAACTGAAAAAGCTTGTGTGAGCAAGGAGGCCTACAAACCTGACTCAGTTACACCAGCTCTGTCAGGAGGAATGGGCCAAAATTCACCCAACTTATTGTGGGAAGCTTGTGGAAGGCTACCCAAAACGTTTGACCCAAGTTAAACAATTTAAAGGCAATGCTACCAAATACTAATTGAGTGTATGTAAACTTCTGACCCACTGGGAATGTGATGAAAGAAATAAAGCTGAAATAAATCATTCTCTCTGCTATTATTCTGACATTTCACATTCTTACAATAAGGTGGTGATCCTAACTGACCTAAAACGGAATTTTTACTAGGATTAAATGTCAGGAATTGTGAAAAACTGAGTTTAAATGTATTTGGCTAAGGTGTATGTAAACTTCCGACTTCAACTGTATCTAGCTTGCTGTTGCTCGCTAATGTGTCATGGAAGATAAACATGGGATATTATAGTACCTGAAATGCATATGGTCCTATTTTTTTGCTGTATCTTGGTAAAATTTCAACCCATTTTGAGTCACACAAAATCGTGGTACAGGTACAGCTGTAACACGGCTAACTCGTTCCTGACCAAGTTAGCTGTATCTAAACTAGTCGTTAGCAAGCTAGTCACCACGCTAGCTAGCTTTTGTGTTTTTTTCTTCGAAAGGAAAGGTTTTTTACTAGCTACATAAGCTATCTTTTCTAATCTGTATTTTTGGGAACGGTATCCGGCCATCACACCAGGTGCCACCGTCGGAGATAACCCACTAATTGCTAGTTATCTGACTAGACTCCCAAGCTAGTTATTTTCTGACAGCTAAAAACATATCATCCCAGCTATGGCGACAAAAGTTTCTCCCACCCCAAACGAGTAGAAGCTCTCGGCACGAATATGCTCCTGTGGAAACAAGATATCGGCCAAGGACACCCACTCGGTGTGATCGGCTTGCCTTGGGCTGCAACATGCCCAGGAAGCGTCAGCTTCCCCCGGCACCTGTCCCCACTGTGCCCTTTTCACTGTAAAGAGCTTCCGTCGCAGTCTCACACAACAAGCTAGCCTGAGTCAACAGGACTCTAACATGGGGGCTGGCATCCCCGATTACTCATCAGAGGCCATGGATATCCCCACAGGGAATCCTGGAGTGACGGCTAGCACTAGCTGGGGCGACCACAGCGATGCCATTGCCCCGCAACGACCTCACAACCTCCCTGCCGGGCTTCCTGATTGGAGACGACAACGACTCCATCGAGTTTTCCAACAGCCTCCTTTCAGAATCATTTGACTGAGATGAAGGCCAGGCCTGATGGTGGGAGCACCCCCACCAGCTCTCGGTGTGGACCTGCAGGACATGTGCAAATAAACTGCAATTAAACTGGTGATTCACTGGCCCAATGCAGTAGCAGAGACCACCACGTCCCGCTACGAGGGTAAGAGGCTACCCAAAGCCAAACGGGCAGCAAGGCAATTACTACCTGTCTTCCCAGAATGCCTGGAAGAGGTTACCCGTGCCTGGGGTACACCTTTCTCCATCCAAGAACCCTGTCCAAGGTGGGTCAGTGTTTGACTGCGTTGACATGGAAGGGATTGCCCACATGCCCCCTATCGAACCACTGGTGGCTTCCCATCTACACCCCAGCCAGAAGTCCTCCATGACCTCGACTGGACCCACCTTAGCAACCAAGTACGTGCGCGGTCTACAAGTCGGTCGCCACAGCGGTGAGGGCTCTCAGCACCGCCTTCATGCTCTCGGCATACCAAGCTGAGCTACAGGAGAGGCTTAAAGCCGCCGGCCAGGCATCAGGAAGAGCGATGGCGCTCATGATATCCCAGGAGAGGGCGCGATGGCTCAATCTATCCACGGTGTCTGATAATGAGGAGCTGAAGATCCTGGATGCTCCAGTAGACCCTAAAGACCTATTTGGTCCCACTTCTGTCTGCCCAGGAAGACACAGCCCAGTGCCTCCCCTGTGCCTCGCCGCACCTTTGCGCAGGCTGCAGCAGGGCAACCCCCCTCAACCTTTAAGATCCCCAGACGCTCCTTCTGTGGTGGTAGGCCACATAAGCGCTCTCCTGGTGCAGGCCAACAGAGCATACACAGTGCGTCACGGACTGTTGTACACCCTCCCCCCGACAGAGGGTGCTGCTGCATCATCTGTGGGAGGAATTCCCGTCAGCCCACTCTCGGAGCGGAGAGAGAACTGGCGGGCATGCGCAGTGTCAAACTGGGTACAGAGTACGATAGAAAAAGTACACATTCAGAATGTTGACACACACTGCTCTGCTATGTTCTGTGCGCCCAGGAGATTGGTTCTATCCGTCGACCTGAAGGATGCTTACTTTCACATTTCATATAACCTCCCCACAGGAAATGTCTCAGATTCCCTTTATAGGCTTAATCTACGGATATATGGTCCCCCCTTTCGGCCTCTCACTGTCACCTTGGGTTTTTACGAAGTGTACTGAGGCAGCCACAGCCCCACTCAGAGAGAGGGGCATTCAGCTGATGACATTCATAGATGACTGGCTGCTGTGTGCTCAATCGAGACAAGATGTCTTAGAACACAATCAGCTGCTCTTGGAACACCTGACATTTCTAGGTATCAGAATAAACACATTTAAGAGCATTCTGATTCCCACGCAGACAATCCCTTTCCTAGGTTTGTTTGGATGCACTTCAGCATTCCAGCAGTGGATCTTTATGCATCAATGGAGAATAAAGTGTCCACAGTTCTTTTCCCTGAGGGATCGAGATGTACCAATGGGAGTGGCTACACGTCCTCCTGTATGCATTCCCCCACTGGCCCTGATTTCCCCCTTACGGAAGAAGGGTCTCTCTCTCATTTTAATAGCACCACATTGTCCAGAGAAACACTGGCTAGCGGAGATCACGCAACTGTGTGGTCAACCGTGGCCCCTCCCTCTGCATCGGGACCTACTGTGCCAGGCGCGCAGAGAGATTTTCCAGGCACTCTGGGCCTGGCCCGTGAACGGTTCAATTTGAACACTGCCGGGTTTCCCCAAAATGGTATTTAGACTATTCAGTGCTAGAGCCTCATCCACCAGATCCCTTTATGATTGTAAATGGCACGTTTGAGGAATGGTGCACTAAATCACAGACGGTGCCATTCCAGTGCTCTGTCCCGGTAATCCTGTCGTTTCTACAGCAATTATTAGACAAAGGAAAGGCTTTTTCTACTATTAAGGTATATCTGGTAGCAATTTTGGCTTGTCATGTGGGTTTTGGGAGCACGAAAGTGGTGGAACAACCCCTTGTTGCCTGTTTTATGAAGGGTGCACGTTGTTTGCGTCCGGTGTCCAAACAGCTTGCCCTGTCAGGGGACTTATCAGTTGTTTTGGATGCTCTATGCCAACAGCCTTTTGAGCCCCTGGATCAGGTGGATCTGAAGATGCTATCATTTAAGACAGCGGTATTACTAGCACTGGCCTCTGCCAAGCGTGTAAGGGACATTCATGGACACTCGGTGCACACGTCATGTGCACAATTTGCACCCAGTGACGATAGTGTATCATTGCGGCCTAACACCACCTTTATCCCTAAGATTATTCATCCATCTTTGATGCGTCTTCCCCTTGAGCTGGTAGCTCAAGGGGAAGACGGGGGGGGTTTAAGGGGTCGCAGGACTTGTGGAAGCATATATATATATATATTTTTTTTTGAAAGGTAACCGACGCACCGCTTATTGTTGCTGACTTTACATGTGCAGCGCGTCCGTGGTGGTTAAATGGCTAGCTACATTTGGACTGAGGGTTTTTGGGCTGCACACACTCACTGACCAATGAAATGACAGATTTCTTGACACACACACAATAAAGAAATGTATTCTGCAACATTGTTTTGTTTTAAATGTGACATGTCCAATCAGATAGGGTATTAGGGGGTAACTGCCCCATTGCAATTCACATAAAGACCACAAGATGTCACAAAATTATTTCCCCAACACTTTTCCTGGCTGTCACGGTTCTTGCTGAACAAATAAATGTCCTCTGTGTCATCACAACTTTGAGATATTTCAACAAAACAATTTTGTGGTACATTTTTTAAAAGTAGTAGATATATTCCAATGAAGTTAGATCTATATATGTTTTTTTAAATATACAAGTTGGAAAGCCTTAAGAGAAATCCACTTCTTTAGAGAGAATTATTTTTTATATTTTTTATAAAGTAGTAATATGTTGGATGAGTGTGTTGTGGGCAACTCGCCGCCCATAAGCTGCTAGGAGTACGAGCTAGCAAACGTACTACCAGATCGTCTGAGGTAAAATACATTAAATAAAGACAACTTAATTTCTGTTGTAAATGTTTCCACTAGTGACTGATACATTTACAGTTAATGCAACTTTATAGCTTTTTAGCTATTTTACACAGCATTTTATGTCAAATAGCTATCTACGTTTTTAAGAGAGAGCTTTCCAATTGGCATCTCTCCCCTGTTTTCAGTCACAGGTGGGGCCTCGATTATGTGTGAGTAGTGCAGGAGGTGGGCTTTATTTGTGACCTACAGGTACAAATTAGAATCATGCAATAGCAAAGCATAATAGTTGCCACATCGATGTTAATTAGTTAAGTTATTGTTATTGCATGTTATATTCCAATGTTATATTTCAATTAATAGTTTTTTTAATGAACTAACTATTGAAAACCTTTTGCTCCTGAATGTAATTTTTTTAAAGACTGCTGGGATTTGAAACGTTTATTCAAATCATATTTAGTGCAATTGTATATAATGGATTGTATAGAAAAGGAACAACAATTAAAATTAATGTGCAAGGGAGTTAAAAAGAGGGACTTTACATCAAATCTCCTCATAGTGCAGATATTAATAGTGACATGTGCAACACCATTTCCCCCCCATATTTTATTTCAATAATACAAATAAGACAACTAGACTTAGCTTTCAAGTATTACTTAAAGAATTTCTAAATAAAACTGATGAAATGGATTTTAACACTGCCCTTACCCCTATCCAATGACACCATGTGGAGAATACTGGACATGTCTGAGGAAATAACATGTCAGACATAAGAGCGCATCAGTGCAAATGGCCATTATGCACTGCAGCTTGTTGAATCCACAGATGTGCTTAACCATGCAATTCTAAATGGTCTATGTCAGACACGTCTGTCATGCGGTTCAAACTCATAAAAGACACACCCTCGTCCACTTACCCTCGCATTATGCCATTGGGGGAATCCCCGTCACCATCTTGGTGGGCGGTCCAAATTATCAGCCAAGCAAGGGAAGTTTGCAACGTAAGTCCCTCAGCCCTCGTTTTTAGGCGAGTTTGCGAGTGTACAATTATGTTCACTCTGGGGCCTGAAACTCCCCATAATTCAATTCGCGACGATTGTACATCCGTAAGAAAAGTCCGCCGAAACTTAAAATCAACATCAATGTAGAAGTAAACATACAAGTGTAAGTAAAGACTAATGCAAATAAGTTAGAAATTGTGCTACTAATGCACATGACGGCACAAACAGGGGCCTGTTGCACAAAACTAGGATAAGGGATTAAGCCAGGATATCTTGGTGATCCTGGCTCAATTGATCCGTAATCCGGTTGCACTAAAGATGGATAGGGGGCAGGAGGATATGTTATGGTATAAATTACCATGGAGATATATTCTGTGGAGCTAGCCTGCTCCAGACCAGGCTAAATTCCAGGATCTATTTAATCTCATCCCTAATGTCAGTCAGCAGTCACCACAAATGGAAACCAATAGTTATTTCACTGCTCACTATACATTGTTATCACATATAACTAGACCCACTGTTATTATTTAAACGTTTGTGATTATTAATTTCAATGATTTTGGATAAAAAATGATTTTTAGATGATGTTGCTATCATTAGATAATTTACAGTTTCCCATAGACTATAAGGCTATATATAAAATGATAGAATATTAGGGCCACAGAGGGGAAAAAAACACAAGTCATAATATTGTAACCAGTTGTTTTAAAGGAGGACAGTTGTTAAAATGACAGATGTGGGGCATTTCGTGAAATTGTACTTCAGTATGGTTTCATAAACAAAGACATGCTGATGTGCCAGAATATTAAGTATCACATTGTCATAAGTATCAAAACTGTAAAAACAATATGTAGCTTTTCTGCAGAAAGAACCAGCCTCATAAATTTATGACTTTATCCTTTTTCTTCAGTGTGGCCCTAGTACTCTGTCATATAAACAAATACACATTCCATATGAATATAAAAACACAATGTGTAACATTATGTTCCTTTATTGAATAAGGACAAAACAAAGCAGGTAAACCATCAGCTCCTTTCGAAACTGAAGTCACAGTGACTCTACAAGATGGAAAGCACAGAATCCAAGCATATTATACAAAATGATACATACACATTCAAAGGTCTGTATATAACACACCCTGCATGTCTGCACACTAAAATAAATGCAGGACAAATCCATACACATCAACTGAACAGACAAATTAATGGA